>NC_090882.1:4944192-4984192 GCF_036669935.1 Montipora foliosa
CCACTGGGCCACACTGCCTCCTCATTGGCGGTTTGCAACCAATCTCAACAGATGACAATGTTGCAATGTATAATTTCTGGTCGTCGAATTAAAGGACCTAATGAGAGGGATATTTTGTTCTCGTCCACCAACATGGTGGCAATGACATAATGTGAAAACTCCCTATTGGACAACCCTTTGACCAACATTAGGGGCTTTAAATAATTGACAAGAATGTGATGTCTTTTCTTTTTACAAAAACAAAGGGTGGACCTCAGAGTCTTCCAGGATTATTACCAGCCCTTAATTGATTAGGGAAGTCGCTAATACCTTTTCTTCGAAAAACTTATGTTCCATCTGCTGCAAAGTGTCTTTGTGGTATTTTTCCGTCGTGTACATGGTTTCCTTTATCTGCAATGAAAATGAAACTGGTGTTAAAGTTCATTCATAATTCATGGACCCATCCAAGAAAAAAAAACCAATGGAAACATACAGTAGTCATTCAGGTCACAACAAACACTACATATTATTTGATTTTCCCAATAATATTATTTTATGGGAACTCTGTTTTGAGCCTGAGGGAAGAGCGCAAACAGGTGGGAGGTCACCTAGCTGACCCTTGGACCCACTTAAGTACCGCTTACAGTTCCCTAGTACATTGCTAAACAATTTATATTTTTTAGCAACGTACAGGCTGTCTCACTTATGACCATTGGACTGTTTGTCAAAGTATCATAAACATTGGTGTTATTAGGTTTTTCAGTAGATCACAAAATGTTTTACGAGTAGGAGGTGAAAAATGAAGAACATACTGTATACTGTACCATGCGCTAACAAAATGATAGTGAAGCAAAAATTGACTCAGAACATTAATATATAAATTATGGTGATTTGCAGGCAGACCGCTCTTTAATTTTCGCAACTTTGCATTACCTCATCTAGTTCCCGTTGCATTTGTGCTCTTTTTCTTCTGAATTCCTTGACAAGTTTCAGCTCAGATTGCATTAGTTTAACCTGGAATGCCGGTAAAGAACCATCAATCACACACTAAAATTTTGTTTACCGGTAGTACATTTTTAATTAATAGTAAAACTGGATCCACCATAACCCACTTTCCATTCCAAAAACAGTGTGGAAAACACGGAACAAAATTAACTCCTAGTCAGAGGCGGTTTATATAAAGGAAGATTCCCTATTTTAGCCCTAACAATATGCTAGAAGGGGCATAATTTAATGCAATTCTTCATCTTAGACTTACAAATGAGAAAGAACCCATCAGAATAACACTAAAGAAGACTAGCAAACACTTGCCAAAAAACATCAATTTATTAGAATACACAACAGTGAGTCAATTTTTCGGTACTGCCTTGAGTTGTAATATTACACATGTGGGGGGGGGGGGGGTGGAGGTGTGCAGAGCTATTGTTTTTGCTAATTAAACCTATTGATTTGTGGCATTCTCCTAGCCGTCGTTGTCGTTGTCGTTGTCCTTGCTTAAGCTCACTAGTATTACACAGAAGACAACAAATTGAAGACTTGTGTGAGCTGTTCCATACTACAACATGTAGGTACATAATTTATTGTAATCACCTCATTTGTCTTTTCCGCTAGGGATTCTTTGAGTTGGTGAATCTGCTGTGAATATTCATCCACCTAGGGGAAAAGCAAATGTGAACAAAAAAAAAAGACTTTGTCAATTGAAAGTGATATTATAATGGGGAAAATGTTATTTTTTTGTTATTTGTTATTTATTTTTTGTTTGAGCAGGTTGAAGTTTTGGCAGCTATATATTCAGCTGATGTGGACCTGCTATACCCAACCACCCATATACACACAGAGGACAGCCACAACACCAGGAACTTCATCCCCTACTCTTCTCGAATAGTGTGTGGGTTCTTTAACCATGGCTTCTGATAGGATGCGGAAAAAAATTAAAGATTACGCAGAAATTTTTGGCCATATTATGAGGAAACATGCGTTGATTATGCGGAAATTACATCGGATTATGCGGAAATTTAAACAAGTTATAAAACTAATAATTAGGCCCGTCCAATGTATTTACATGCTTACGGTAAATCCGTAATCGAAATTGCAACCAATACAATCGCATTTGTGACTGAATTTTTGCCCTTAGGAGTCACTAATTTGTGACCAGCTTTCACCGTTGAAATAAAAGGGTTAGCAGTTGGGATTTTGCAGCAACTTTTGGTAAAATAAATAAAGCGATAAAAAATTATTTTGTTTCTCGTCATGAATTTTGTTTCAATTTGGAGATAATGGAGCAAAATTGTAACACCTTTGGAGCGCGATCCATTCCCTCGATCATTGACTTAGTTTCTTATAAGTCACGTCATTTGCTGAAGTGTAACTGTTTCTCGTCCAATGGAAAGCATTTGTAGGAACAAAAACTAGTGTCCAGGCTCATTGGCGAAAAGATGCGCGGAAACTGCTTACGATCTTTCTTACGAACTTTCATCTTGCGAACGAAATGGTGTGTTTTCTTCAATGTTCAGGAAAATAAGCGTTTCAAAACAGTCAATTTCTTCGGCTTTTATGTTTTTGAGGATGTTAAGGAGCTGCTTTATCACTAATATCAGGTTTTTCTTCTGTTTTTTGTGGAAAATATCGGAATTATGCGGAAGATGCGGATTTCAGTGAATTATGCGGATCCGCATCGCCGCATCCTGTCAGATGCCATGTTTAACATCCCACAGGGAACTAATGAACATGGAAGTTATTTGTGAGACGGGACCTCCGGCTTATCATCCTTATCCGAGAAGACTTGAAAGTCTAACCATTTGCGGATGTAATTACAAAGGCAGCACTCACTTTCTCCTCAGTTACTTAAAGACCCTGAGTGTTGGTCCGGCCAGAGTCGAACTCACGACCTCCCGTATGGCAGCCCGGTGTTCAACCAACTGAGCCACCAGTGCGCGGTAAAACAACTTGATCTAGGTCCATTGCACATACGTGTACTTACAAGTGCTTGTCGTTCTTTTCTTGCTTCTCGTTTTACTTCTTTAAGGGTTTGCTGAAGTGTGGATACCTGACAAATTACATGCCGATGGTCAAAATAAAAACTTTAAGTTAATATATGATATTATTGTTAATCACTCACTGTGTAAATCCATAAAACAGTATCTTCCCACTTCTTTTAATAGGCTAAGAGATGAATGGATGTTACTACCCCAAAAGCTCTTGCCAAATGCCAATATTGAAAGAGAGAGATTTAAAGAGCTAAAATATTTCCTAAAATTATCCACTCCAGGGACCACTCATGATTGATTAACGTTGGGAGGCTTGTTTATAACATGTTAGATTTAGTGCAGTTTTAAGATCCAGCCAGGATAAGATGGCAAAGGATTTTAAAAAATGCTTAATATGCACTTGTAATGAGGAAAATAAATATTACTATATTTATTACAATTTAAAACGCTACGCAAATTTATTTGAGGGTAGGTGCTTTAGAAGTAGAAAGAGAGGAGGTAGCATTTTCCTCAGCAGCAAGGTCACCATGGCAACTGAGCCACAGTTCACCTCCGAGGCACCTGTAAACACATTACTGAGAAAAACCAGTGTGTGAATGTATATACTTACATAAAAAATATGGGAGGAAGGGATGGAAAGGAAGCAAGCAAGTGAAAAGCAAACTCAAGCCAAAGCACATGGCAATGCCCCTGCAAACTTTCCTGGAGTCTCCCCAAATATCCCAGGCAAATCCGCTGCATTGGCTTGGTTTTAACTTTGCCTGATTATATTTAGCCTAATAATAATAATAATAATAATGATAATAATAATAATAATGATAATAATAATGATAATAATAATTAGTATAAATACACAGGTGATTATACAAAATCGTGTGCTCTCATTGGCTTGCTATCTCGGATTATCAGCCGATAATCACCGTGACAGACAAAATGGCTGCCAGTAGTCATTTTGCCACTGTAAGTGAAGATGATTTCGTGTTGAAATGTTTTTTTTCCTCTTTTTTGAAATAATCACCTGTGTATTTATATTAAAACAATTATTCGCCTCAGGCTCAGTGATAATCGGTGAATATTCACTGATAATCACTTCGCCTTCGGCAAAGAATTTTTAATTATCATTATTATTATAATTATTTAAGTGCTACATGATTGTATATTTTTTACTTTTAATTTGAAACACATAATGGTTGCTGATGATGACCGATGATTGACACTACAGTGTATCAATAACATTGTCAGACAACCATGAAGCTTCATGGCTAATATCATACCTGCTCATCCTTTTTACCATCTTCGGTCTTCAAGTAAGATATAACTTCGAGAGTATCCCTCTCAGTGTTTGACATCTGCATTTGTAGCATGTCATTCTCGTAGACCAAACGCTTCGCATTATCCCTGTAAACAAACAGTCCGCAATTAAAGAAACTTCAACTATACTGAAAATAAAATGTAGGTCATTTTGTTCCTTAGGTTAATTTGCAACCAAACTAGGTCATTTTGTTTTAAACTTGGTCAACTTGTTTCAACCTAGATGACAAGTTGTTTCAACCTACCAGTACATGTAGGTCAATTTGGGGAAGATACAAAACACAGGTCAAAGGTTAGGGTTAGGGTTTGTTTACCAATTCAGATAGTATCCTAAACATTCATTAAACCTAACCTTAAGCCTAATTAGACCTAAACAAAAGTTATTAATTTAGGCCTAATGTTAGCAATTCTAAATGGCTAGCCTGGGGGTTGTTTGGTAAACATATTAAATACAATGACCTGTGAGGTATGTTTTGTAACTGCCCCAAACTGACCTACAATCACATGTTGCACATTAACATTTTAAGTCTACAGTTAATTTACATGTAGAGTTTATAAAATTCGCAATCCAAAGCTAGTAGAGTGAAGGTCGCACATGGTGTATTATGTTTCTCCTTCTAGTTGACCAATTAATCATAACTTTTCAAACAAGTTAATAGCAAGTACCTGTATTCCTGACGAGATTTTTCCAACGCCTCCAATTTAGTTTCCCATAGCTTGGCATTAGCAATAGCATCTTTCAGAACAGATTCCTTCTTGGACTTCTTTCCTTCTTTTTTGCCTTTCTTCCTGGACAAAAATGGGACAAAAATGATATTAATCCCAAACCCCAACTAATCCTCAGAACGTAAATCTGATGCAGAACTGAACAGTGGTTAACAAAATGAGTTATGACTTTCACTATTTTACTGGCTTGTTTTGCTCTAGTCTTGGTTGTTGCTAAACAATGACCAGTTAAGTAGTAGTAGTACTGTGTGTAATTGTCGCTGTGGTGCAAAACCCAGCTTCAGGCCAATACATGTAAATTGTCACCCTTTCACGTTAGGAAAACGACTTGTTGGCTTAATAACAGGTTACCATACTTATAACCCAGGTCTGGTCTAAAGATCCTTAATGAGTGACTGTCAACCGTCAGCTGTGCGCTTTAGCTTTCTGTCCAATGAATCAAATATCAAAATGATGATTAATCTTCACTCTTTCTCTACAATTTTTTGCTGCTAACGAGGAGAACCTACAATTGCATGTAATTACAAATCAGGAGGTTTTATCACAAGTGAGCATCTTGTTCATTTTACAATGTGTGCATCTCAAAGTGCCTAATTTCTCAGATTTTGAATTTCAACATAACCAGTTATTGCAGTTTTACGAGTCACTGTGCATTAAAAAACACTTGACTTAACTGGAAATTAATGGAGCAAAATATGGCAAATTTTGAACTACATATAAATTAGACTGCAAAACAACTGCATTTTTGCATTGGACGAATGCGTCTTTTCAAGCAAAAGGGCTGGTTTGAGGGTGAAAACGAAGAGTGAGTCTGTTTAATGCAAATGCCCTTATCTATGTTACGCCCGAGGAAGGGGGGTCGGGCATGTGGTGGGGATTTTGACATTTTCATCAAAAAAATTTCAAATTCCCGCCCCCCCCCGGGACAAAACAATTGATCAAAATCCTCACCTAGCGGCAAGTGAAGATGGTCAAATGTCCTTCGTATAATCAAAATCGTTACCATGGGGACATCACCCACGATCGAAATCCCTACCCTGGGGACAGACCTCACTATTATAAAACTCCCATCGTTAGCCCGACCCTCCCCCGGGCTTAACATTGATGGGTGCATATTAAACTTTGCAGTCTACATGTACAACGAGTTCTGTGCTGAAATTATTTTAAAAGTTACCATGTTAAACAACTTCGGCTCGAAGAGGATAAAGGCAGTGTGGTAATAAGAACCGTCTCCAATAGTCACACAAACTAACCTTAGCTAGCGGAGATATGTATATAATCAGCTTTTATTTAAACTTATGTACTTTTAGCTTATTGACTTTTGTCTAAAAAAAAGTTTAGGTGTTAACGAAGAACATCAACGATTAATTCACAATAATTCACTCCTTTAACATAACACCTACCCTCCTTTCTTGGCTTTTCCGCTTGCTTTACCTTTCTTGCCCTTTTTCGGGGGCATTTTCTTCAAAAAACGTTTGCAAGAATTAACTCCTCGGCGATCTTTAAAATGGCCGACAACTCGGTGCTTTCGTTTCTAGGCAACGTTTGTTTACAACATGAACGGTTAATCGAATTAGACACCACTCTCCCACAAATTCATCATTCATTTTCCCGGCAAAGGGATAGCTCTGTTGGTTATTCTCTTCATGATTGTCTGAGGTCAGATGACATTTGTTATTTGCCAACGAAGAGAGAATTACTACTATATGAGTAACTACACCGGACCACTATATGAGTGCCTACACCAAGTAGTTACCAACCAAACCTCTTTAGCACTGAATATTACCACTCCCCGCCACTCCCCTAAAAGTTGAAGACACTCTAACTCCTCCTGTACCCCTCCCCTAAAAATATGACAGCATACTGCCTCGATGTGACGTCTCAAAATCTTATTCCTCCAAAGGTGGGCTAGTAAACAAGGAAGAAGGCTTCGCTTGATTATTTCTAGTCTTCTCTCTCTTTTTCTTTTCTTCCCTTTCTCTTTTTTGTCTTTCTTCAGGGAATCTAATCTCCAACTTGAGTGTCTTTTAGCACTGATTTAAATCCCAGATTTTACATTAGAGCATATCTCCCCTAGCGAAGAAAAGTCTTCTCCTCTCTAGGGAGTAGAAAGTCAAATCCCCCTTCACTGCTAAAAACAGAAACATTACGTATTTGAACATGGCGGAATGAGTGCGTGAGAATGGGTTGGTATATTTAGATGTGATCAAAGTTGTTTCGTTTAGTTTTTATTCGATTTGAAGCGTGCTTGTTGTAATTTTAACTTTATTCCCTCAACATGCTCGGTTCAGGATTTAACAAGCAGAAACTTAAGGTCAATTTGAAGTTGGCCATTAACCGACTCAAGTTGTTGGAGAAAAAAAAAAGTGAGTACAACATATTGCTGTACTTCAAATTTCGTAATAATTATTGCTGTTCTGTCTTTCCAAGCGTCTTGAACCTCACTGTAAATTAGGTGGAAGAGAAGTATGGTCTTACTAAAATGTCGCAGTTTGGAAGGGAAAGGATTTGCTCTAAGCGTCACATGTATAATGATTATTTTTTGCATGCATAATGTAATCTTAACCGCCATCTCAACACTGGTCTTGTACACAGCTGAATTAGCACAGAAAGCAAGGAAAGAAATCGCTGACTATGTCAATAATGGGAAAGAAGAGCGTGCCAGAATTAGGGTAAGTTCTATGCGTAAATCAAAGGCTACCAACGTTAACTGTAACCCACTCTGAA
Organism: Montipora foliosa; assembly: GCF_036669935.1. Lineage (NCBI taxonomy): Eukaryota > Metazoa > Cnidaria > Anthozoa > Scleractinia > Acroporidae > Montipora > Montipora foliosa. Next base: position 4,951,923 of record NC_090882.1, read on the forward strand.
TTGAAAAGCTGTTTTGTCTTCAAGTACAACTGTAACTAGCAAAAATAATTAATTTCTCTGAGCCTAGTCTGCCAACTGCTACCTCAACCTTACAAACGACTGTTCAAGGCAACAACACTACCAAAAGAAGAGGGAAACAATAGTCAAGTTTCACTGAAAATAGATGAAAATATAATTAAGTGTTAGCTAGAAATATTAACTTAATATTGAAACAATAATTACCAATAAAATCTCTGAATCTGAAGAAAATGCTGTGTGTCTTTCTGTCTGGTATTATTATTATTATTCTTTAATATTTTCATGTGCCGTTGCCATTGTGGCTGTCCCTGGTGAAACATCTTGTTGTTTTGTGATTAGGTTGAGCATATTATCCGCGAGGACTACCTTGTTGAAGCCATGGAGATGTTAGAATTGTATTGTGACCTACTGTTGGCCAGATTTGGTTTGATTGAAACACAGCAGTGAGTGAAACATTCTGATTAATTTTATAAATAGATTAAAGTACTGTACAATACAAAGGCAGCTTTTCGTTTTTACTTTGATTAGGTACTGTGATGAAGGAATGATTGAAGCTGTTACAAGCCTTATCTGGGTGGCACCCCGTCTTCAGTCAGATGTCCAGGAATTGAGGATTGTAAGCACTCTATGAATTGACCTGGGAAACCTTTCATACACTGTAACATCACTCAATGATAGCTGTAATTTAATGCCACTTGTTCGCACGCCTTGATGATCTGTATGAAACTTGGTTGAGAGTAATGTACGTTTTTGCGTGAAGGGTCACAACTTTTCCAATGACAGAGGTACTGTTGCTGTGAATTGGCTGCAGCAAATTCTCACAACTTTGTATTTTACATACAAAGTTTCATCTTAGCCTACCTTCTAACCACTTTCTATTAAGAAAAATTGTGATTGCACCCAGTTTGTTTCCGAGACAGTTAATAACCATTTAAAAACAAAATATAGGGTTTTTTTTGGACGGCTCTCCTGTTGCTGTGGTAACTTACATGTATTGTGCCACAATATTGAGTTCATTTTGGTAAGCAATTATTGTACAATGTAAGTTGTTTCGCGTGGTAACATAACATAGCTGTTAGGTGGTTATTAGTGTTGTGGAGTCCATCCTTCTAAATGGCACAGTTACTTAAAGTGGTGGAACTGGTTTTTATGTCTTGTGTTGATGTCACAATCACAGGAATGCCAAGTGTTGTTTTGTTCTTTGAAACAGGTTGCTGAACAGCTTGGCTTAAAGTATGGCAAGAAATTTGCTCACGAAGCCAGCGTCAATTCCAATGAAACTGCAAATCAGAGAGTAAGTCCATTTCACTCTAAGGAGGTTGTCAATGGTGAAGATACTGTACCTCCTACACTGATCTATTTTTGTATCAATTGAAAGGACTATGGTCTAGTATAAGACCATAGATTATTTGTTTACAAGGAAATTGCCAAAATTAGGAAGTAGGTCACTAATGTGTGGTGACAATACACTTGGAAAATTTCCTCCAAAACCAGTTTTAATTATGATGGTTTCATTCCTTACTATTATAAATTATCATATTTGAAAACCCCATTCAAACTGTGGTATTTCAGTTACTGAGATTTTACCAGCTGTATGCTTTCCTGTGGTAACTTTGGGGTCTGACTGTATATTAAGCGTCTTGCCACACAATTACTGAGGGAATTTCTAAAGGAGGTGATTGGCTGCGATGATGAAAAGAGGTCAATACTTTCAGTTAGCACTGGAAAAAGGTCAATACTTTCAGGCAGTACATAACTTAGTATTATTCAAAAAAGACATGATATAAATTTGTTGTAACGTATTTTTTCTTTACCTCTGACAGCTGATTCTAAAGCTGAGCCCCAACCCACCACCAAAATCATTAGTGGAGAATTACTTGGTAGAAATTGCACGAAGTCATAATGTGGCGTTCAGACCTGATCCTGCTGTTTTAGGAGTAGGTATCCAGTAAATAATTGTATTGTTTGTTCATAAACCGTTTTCTTCATTCATTCTTTCATTCATGTGAAGTCTTTATTATTTTATGAAGGTTGCACTTAATAGCCATCGGCTGATAAACTTGTGGTCCTTGATCAGTCCAGACTTCTGTGTGAGATCTTTAATGTCCTTCAGAATTTTATGAACTGGGATTGTGAGACAGGCTCTCACAATCTTTATCCTAGAAGACTTGAAAGTCTTACCATTTGCAGATGTAATCCCAAAGGCAGCACTGTCTTCTCAGCTATTTTAAGACCCTGATTGTACATGTAGGTCTGGCTAGTCCTTGTCCGAGAAAACTTGAAAGTTTAACCAGTTGCAGAGAGCACTCATATCCCACTAATGTGACCCTGGTTCGGTTCCTGGACCCGATGCCTTAAGTGGGTTGAGTTTGTGTTGGTTTTCTACTATGCGCCAAGGGTTTTTCCTTGGATCCTCTGGTTTTCCCCCCTCAGCAAAAACCAGCATACAGCTTATTCCAGCTGGCTGTAAGCTGCTCCAAGGTCACACTTGGACCATAAAGCAACAGCCAGAGGCGCCACAGTATGCTTTCGGTTCGACCTTGTCGAGCTGCGTTGTTGCTGTACTTTCAACAGTGATTAGCATGACAATAATTATTTTTATTATAAAGCCAGCACTTTCTCCTCAGTTATTTTAATACCCCGAGTATTGGTCCGACCGGAGTGAAACGCACAAGCTCCTGAATGGCTCAACCAACTGAGCCACCAGTGCATGGTTTGTTGAATGGGGTATTGGTAAAAATCAAAGAGAGTGCATCGCTATTGTTAATATTTTTTCTAGGATGATGAAATGCCAGTCTACGATGATGCCAACATACCACATGGAGGGAACAGTTCTGGCAAGGGTGGAGGTATTGGTGGTGGCGGCGGTGGAGGAGGAGGTAAAATTGGCTTTGAAGCCTTTGAATCAGGATATCCACCTTCTAGTATGCCGGCCATGCCACCAGATCCTGGGCATTATACAGATTTGAGTTTCCGCCCAACACATGTAAGTGTTTCATTTCAAGACAAGCTTAATACATAAGTCTATTGCTGGGGGTGTGATTATAGTCAGATTGAGAAAACCAAGCATGCTGGTGGGGTCCCGGTGAGATTAATGAAGGAAATTATCACTTACTGGTGAGATAAAATTTCCTGATTTGTAAATGGCTTCTCCTTACTAGTGCCAAAGCAAATGTATGGAGAACAGTTGAGAGAATTACTGTAGACTTCTGATATTTGGACTTGGTATTCTCTAGGATCATAATTATCCCATTCTGCCCATCTTCATTTGTATCTGCCAGTGAATGCTCAGTACAATATTATTTTCATCTCTTGGCAAAGTCACATTGTGGCTGTTTTCAACTTGCATGGGTCTATCACACACCATAAGCCTTTTTGAAACATCACTGCAAAGGCTAGGCTCGATTTCCAGCCGTTTTGGGAATGTGGTGAACATCCTCCTCCCAATGAACAGCTGGATCACTGATCCACGTCGTTTGTCCATGACATACACTGTAGCACTGTAGTACTTGGCAGGCAGGCAACTTTCTGATTGGTGGAAAATGCAATTGGCTGGACCAGTGATCCAGCCGTGGTGTTCGTGGAGGAACACAGGTGCACAAAACGGCTGGTCAATCGAGCCTATGCAAAGGCTGGCAAAATTTACAAGTAGCTGGACTACACCTCAGGGAGCCTGGTGGCCTACTCTAGTTTCAGTTTTTTAATGTCCCTCTGAGTTTATGAACAATGGTTGTACATGTAACAGGCTGACACTTATCAAGTATAATATTGCTACTTGCACAGTCTACCCCCTTTGTTATCTCGTTGGCACCCATTCTTACACCTGGATGGAAAGAAACAAAGAGAGTGGAACAAATTTTCACACTATATATATATTTTAATAATTATAATAATTGTTTAATTTGTTAATTTAATTATATTAAATTAATTTTCAATTATATATATTATTCTTCCCTATACATGTATACTTTCTAGTAAGTAAATTTTTTTCATTTCCTCTCAGCAAAGCAATCCGATGTATACCAACCCAAATCCTCCTGCGTCCTTACCTCCCTACCCTGGACCAATGAACAGCCATAATGCTGGGCCACCACCAACAGGTGATGTTCTATCTTATACTACTGATAATTATTTCATGCAACAGAGGTTTCAATAGGCACTGACAGCCGACTAACCAAGCGTGAGGGCCGTGCTGGGGAATATTGGTCCAAGTTCATGACAGTACGAAGCGAGCACAGTGAGGTCTGTTCAAAGACAACGGAGGGCCAATATTCCCTGGTAAGGTCCCGATCAAGTGAGGTTAGTAAGTTGTTTTGAGTGATCCGACACTTTTCCTCCACTTGGTGAATGTTCATAATCTTCGTCTTCCATCAGTGATTTTTGTGAACTGTTGTCATGAAAAAGAACTTAAAACTTTTCATATTTCCTCAACTTGAATTTCCCGGGAGAGAGAGAAAAACTACAGAAACGGACCGTTTCCATGCTAATGGTCCGTACTGTAAAATCCCAACCGAAAACAAGCCAATCAGAGTGATCCATTTAGCCTGACAATTGCTTGCCATTAACAACGAACACAAATTCTTTCAAACCTAAGATTAAAATCAATTTTTACAATGACAATAGCCGGTTACTCACCTTTTGCACTCCAGGAAAGACTGGCGGCTTTTTTCTTAGGTATCATCATTATTCTCATTTGTTAAACAAGCCTAGTTTATTGGCGAGTTGAGCTTGTGAACTAGGGATCAGAAGGTTATGGGTTCGACTCCTGAGAAGAAGCACTCGGATTTGTTCCGACTATCCCCAAGTCACCGGAAACAAACTAACTTAGAGAAATTTTAAAAAGAGCTTGAAACTTTCCTTTTTGCAATGGTGTTTGGTTAAAATCACTAATAAAATAAGTCTTTTATTATGATATTAGGGATATATATTTTTTAAATAATAGATTATAATTTTTTTTAAATACTAGTTTTTAAATAAATAATTTAAATTTTGTTTTTGTTTTTTTGCTTTTGTACATTTAGGTCTTTGTCATGTTTAATTGTACTTATAGCGCCTTTATAAAATATTTATAGTTTTTGGCACGTCTTAATTATCCTTATTGTTATTATTAGTGTTTGTCTCTATTAAGGTGGAGCAAACCAGTTCCAACACTTTCAAGTAACGTTTCTTCGTAGGTTTTGCGCTACAATGCTGTGTCACGTATTAGCAATGTTATGGTACCATAAGAAACGCCAATTATCGCTGAACAAGATGTGGTCATTATAGTGATGTGATAAGTCGCCATGGTAATGGGAAAGCCATGTAATAAAACCCTTTATTTTGCCTTTTGTTGCTGATGTCTCAAAAATAAATTCTGTACAGCAGAATCAGAGCCACCTTAAATCTGTGATTTTTTTAAAAGTGGCTCTCATTCTTTAGTACAGAAATTTTTTTAACTTTGCAGAAAGTTTCATTTTAGCCTTCTGATCTCTTTCCAGCAATAAAAAATTGGGGTCACCGAGTTTGTTTTTGAGATATGAGCAACTGAAGGAAAAATAAAGGCCGTTTTTGCTGGGTTTTTTCCGCTGCCAAGGTAACAGATTACGTCACCATAATGATGGAATCTTGTTTGGAAATAATCGGTATTTCATATGGTACCATAACATTGCTGTTACGTGATACAGTGTGTAGTGCCAATCCTTCTAAAGAGGTTGGCTTTTCAAAGTGTTGAAACCGGTCTGGGCCACCTTAAAAGGCTTTGAATAGTTGTCAGGATAAATCCGGGGTTCTTTTTTTGGGCCAGGTCCCCTCCAGAAACCCCTACCTCCGAGTGCACCTCCGCCACGCCCATCTTCGGGACCCAGTTTTCCAGATCTCCCCGCGGTACCCACAGATCTGCCAAATTTACCGGACAGTGTACCAGGAGGAAACAGTGCTGGGGGCGAAGATGTGGATTTCGATGACCTCACGCGACGCTTTGAGGACCTCAAAAAGAAAAAGTAACCCTAGATCAGCTTTTGCGGATGCGTGTCATATTCTTTGGAATTGCGGACTTTTGATGCATTTTGGTAAAGTAAAAATTGGAGCGGACAAAGTGAAACGGATCTGATAAACCTCTTCTGCCGTGTAAATACACTTTTTTGCCGTAATAGATATCCGGGAGCTTAATGGTAGGGGCTGTGTCACGAGGGTGCAGTCGATTTTGTGTAGTTTACCAATTTTAAATAAACCGCCCCTCAGTGCTCGCCGTGCAACTTCGCGTTAACCCAGAAATTACTTTTAAGTATTACAGCTAAAAAAATGTCTGCGGAGCATAGATAATTCAAGTTACATTGAAACAATAGCGATGAACTTTGAAAAACTCCGATTCCAATCCATTTTCAGCTTCTTTACTTTTGCCCATCCTTGCTTCCTGTTGTATTTGCTGTTTTCAGGTGATAAAACCTTCCTTCAATGTTTTAAGTAGTTATTTTTACATTTTGCTTGAGGTGGGTGCCATTTCCCAGTCGTTGAATCTGACTAAATGTGAGACACAGCCCCTTTTAAGACGCTGTTACACTCACTCATTAAGCGAATTCAGCGTTTCAAAAAAAACGTGCGAGCGTCGGGATAAAAGCAAGCAAGAATATATAATGGCATTTTTTTACAGCTATTACCATAACAATTATATGCTTGTTCTTGAAACTCCGAACTGGCAAATAGGGAACTTTAGCAAACATCAACGGTTACGGCAACAAGAACGTCACAAATTTTCATATTTAGTGGGTAAAAACAAAAGCTTTGCACGCCCTGCACGTGCGTTTTTCACTTATGTCCATTTCGTTGCTGTCGTCTGAAAAACAACAACGTGACATTGCAAAATTTGAGGTTTTATGAAGATCGTCAACACTTGAGGAAAAATTTTCATTTTCTCCCCTGAATTAAGCGCCGTTCCGACCAGTGTCATTTTTGAGGAACTACCACACCCATGTCATGTTAAAAGGTGAAATAGTCACTAAAGGCGGCGAAAGACGAGATACAAAAACCCTCACCTTGTCGCGCAACATTGTTTCGTTGGAAGTTTTGGTCGATTTGCCGGTGTTTCGCGTTTTTCACCTTGCGTGATCAACTTGACCCGCAACAGAAACATTTGTTGCGGGTTGAAGAAATGCAGGGCGCTGATTGGTTGATTTGCTAGTACACAAGCACATTTGTTGCGCAGCAAGTTGTGAGCTTGATGAAAAACGAGCGACAAAGCCAAAATTTGTTGCTCAGAGTAGACCCGCGCTCTACTTTTCGCAATAACTTTCTTCAACCCGCAACAAATGTTTTTGTTGCGCGACAAGTTGATCATGCAAGGTGAAAAACGGGAGACATCGGCCCAAACTTGCAACGAAACAATGTTACGCGCCAAGTTGAGGGTTTTTGTATCTCGTATTTCGCCGCCTTACAATATCGCGAATTTATATTTTGAGATGATGTTCTCGTTGCCGTCGTCGTTGACTTTTTCGTGCGACTTGTGTCGCAACTTTGTCGAGACAAGAGTTGAACGTTCTTTTCGAAAAAAGTTTCTCGTCGGGAAACATTTCTTGCAGCCTATCTCGTTTTCGATGGTTACTCGAGGAAAAGAAATCCCACGAACGAATTGCGGTTGTTTCGCGCGATAGCCAATTTGCTGCCCGAAATGATAGTCGGTTCGCCCGAACTGAGAAGTGTTTTACAGGACTATCCACAATTTTATTTCTTTTCCGTCCCGTGCAAACCGAGAACGTGCGATGGCCAAATTTAGGGTTTTGTGGACAGGCAGCTTATATCAAACAAATTTTTGCATTATCTCGTGTAACTGAACTGCTTTTCATACAAGTGACTAAATTTCAAATCCTGGTCCCAAGTATTAGCACAAAACGGCAACGTTGGATTTTCTCCCTTATTTTGGACTCCCATTCTCCTACTTCAGTTAGCGAGTAGTTCGGTTTCCTCGTAGAGGTTGAATGAAGCGGAACAATCCCGAAAAAGTTTGAAAAACACGATCCCGCAATTTTGAATGGCGTTTTCGTTGGCATGTCCATCGCAGATCTTAAGGTCATTTTTTTATCCAATCAAATAGCTGTGTTTTGCAGATGACGTCCAAGAAACTTGCCACATGTTAGCAGGTCTAGCACGATTATTTTTCCTCATTTCACATTTTTGCGAGAACCCATAAAATAAAAGTAATCTCCTTTACTTTTGTGATGGTAGCTTTGACCATTACATTTAAAGGAGGCTCGAAATAGTTTCTCCTTTTTTCAAACAAATAAACATATTCTGTGCTTAGGTACAGTTAGGGTAATCATATTAAGACGAAATCTGGCAAGGGTATTAAGTACCCATCATAGATTTCTCACATCACTTTTTCCTCCAAAATGACGTTACCATGGCAACTATATAAGGCATTTCTTTGAGCCTTAAAATCAAGATATATTGTCTTTTTTGAAAAAAACGGGACGGTGAAATCTTCCCATTCAGCGTCGCCAGCTAATGTTAGAAATAATCACTAAAATATTTAACATTCGACAAATTTGTCGGTCAGTTTTTCAGAAAAATCACTTTTTTTGAAATGTGTCTAATCTTTGTTTTTTCACTTAAAGAATTTTTTTTAAAATTTGAAAGACAAACGCTTTAACTTAATCTAAGCTAACACGCAAAAAATGAAAAAAAAAAACACTGTCGGAAAGCAGAGATATAAACGAGTAAAGTTCCAAAATCAGGAAAAATGAGGGGGTTACGAGAGCAGCATTTACGCATGCGTCACCCGCTCATTCGAGTGCTCACGCGATTGGAGCTGGTCACTTAAATCCGTTTGTGTTGGCCTGTATCAAACCGTTAGTGTACAATTTTCGTTGTTTTCGTGAATAGGAGATGTCTATTTATATTCCATATATATAGGAATTAGAAGAAAGGTGAGCGAAATTAGCCGAATTTGTTTATTTCTAGTGACCCATTTTCAATCATGAGCTGACGCGAGCAGCTTTTAGAGTTGCGTGTGTGGCTTACGCGCGCGCGCTCAGCTGAAAACCCTTTCGAGACTTTAAATAACGCGAATTGGCGTAGCCAAAGCGTGCGTGACAAAGAAATTCGCGCGCGCAACGCCGAAGAGACTCGCTTTTCAATTTGCGTTGAGATTTCTCGGGTGGCTAATTTTTTGGTTTTGCTTTTTTCTCTACTCGTTCGACAGATAATTAATATTTCGTGAGACGTTTGAGCTTTTAACGAATTGCACTTTTAATTAATCATGGCTCGTTATAATTGTAGGTTAGTGATCGACGTGTAACCGAATTGAAGAAACAAATAAAACTCACTTTTCTCAAATCACTGCCCGAAGTTTCGCATAAGCTGGGCCGTTTTCTTGAGGTTCAACAGGTATTCAAGCTTTTGTTTAACTTTTCCTTCAAGCGGTACATGGAATTTCACCTTCAGCCTTGAGTTGTTTCTACATGTCTAACTACTTCCTTTCCAAAATGAAGCAAAATAGTTTAATGAGTCGTTTTAACCTTTCCACACTTAAGCGCTTGACAACAATACAACAACTTATATCGGGACTTTGATTGGGTTATGCCAATTTAAAATTCTCTCATCCAAACGTTACCGTTCCAAACCGTCTTCTTTTTCAGCAAAATCCTGAAAGTGCCGTACATCAAAAAAGGCAAGAACAACTTCTGAACATAACTTGCAATACAGTCAATTGTATACAGTAGGTACACTGTTCTATGAAAGCAAATGTCAGTGTACATTTTACCATGCTAGTAGAATATAAACTTATGGACCTATGCAGATCTTCCATGTTGTTTACAAACATGTATGAATGGTGTAGTTTTACTAGCAATGGCTAATGTGATAAAATTTTGTACAAGATTACTTCCAGCATATTTTTCAGACAGTTTCATGTTACCACTAGTCCAAGTTTCTTATCATGCACTGCCAGTGTTTACGCTGCTGACTTCGCGCGGTCATGCGCAGAAGACGTCTGGGGTCGAGATTGCCGCCGTCAGTGATAAAGCTGTTGTTAAACTAACAAACTTTCTTTCAGTCCGTGAACTATGTTTGTGAAGCGTTAATCTTAATCAATATAAATACTAAACAACTCGCTCTGCTGAACAAAATGGTGCCACGGAGTTCTATATTCAATTCGTTCGCGCCGACGCGAAGACAAAATGTGCAAGTGCTATCCAATCAAAAAATCGGGAACAGTGGTGCCACCTTGAACAATTGCGTTTCCAATGGGCTTCTGCAAAAGATATTGAATCTTGGACACAGATTCTACGGTTATAGAACGTGACCTTTTCATGTCAGCATTTATTGAAGTTTCCTCATCAGAAGCAAAGCGTTTTTAAAACGATAGGCGCTTGGGTCCTCAAAAGACGATCACAGTATTTTGAAAGTAAACCTTGATTCCAACCGGGGGTTAAACAACTTATCAACAAACCAGTGATGGAAAAACCAGAAAAAGTGTATTTGCAAAGAAGAGATTACCAATGTGATATACATAAATTTCTTACATATCAGTGTGTTTAATACAAAAATAATGGAATACATTCATAGAAATCAACTTAGTCGAGGTTACTCGTCGGTGGCTATGGAAAAACTTTTGCGATTAACTTTTTCCTCAGAGAAGATTCTTTTTTACATTTCTCATCACGACAAAATATAAGCGAAAATCGATTTTTCCACGTCAACATGCAGTAATTACGGAAAGTGGCTAAAACCAGTTTCAACACTTTCAAGCAACGTTCTTGTTAGACGAATTGTCACTACAATGCTGTGACCCGTTTTATCAATGTCATGGCAGTATATGAAACAACAGTTATTGCTGAACAAGATGCGCTCATTATTGTGACGTAATAAGTCACCGTGGCAACGAGAAAGCCCTGTAAAAAGACCCATTCTTTTGTCTTTAGCTGCTCATATCTCAAAAACGAACTCGGTGACACCATTTTTTTATTCCTGGAAAGTGATGAGGAGGCCAAGATGAAACTTTCTCAATACAAAGTTTTAAAAAATATATGTGGAGTTTTTAAGGCGGCTCCGAATCCGCCGCACGAATTTTTTACACTTTCAATTGCTGTTACGTGATACAGTTTTGTAGCGTCGATCTTTCTAATAAGAGTGTTTCTTCAAAGTGTTGAAAATGGTTTGAGCCACGTAAAGAAATAATAGTTTAAATATAAATTTTGTGTGTACTTCGTCGAAATCGAAATCGTCATAGTTTTGACTGTCCCTCTCTCGATGACAAGAGATTGAGAGAGATTCCTGGAGTTGTTTCACTTTTCCGAGAGATTCTCAAACACGGATTCTCGGGGCCTTGCAAGCTTTCGAATAATGTGCATAGACGAGATGAAACTAATCGTTAGAGTAAAACCTATCGCCACCGATCGCACCGCCGTAAGCTTTAGATTATTCAATGATCCTTGAGAATTTAGCGCAAAGTAGAACAATGCCACAATATCGCTTTCGATGTAAGCGCATATCATACAAATGCTTACGTACAAGACGTACCGTGTCACATATCTGTGCTTATTGAGGATAATTATGAAAAGGACATTGGAAATTGTGCAAGCCGTGTTGTAAGTCGCAAAATAAAGAAATTGCTTTTGGCCTTCGGAATAACCCAGCGGAAAAGAGCAATATGGTACGACGATTCCCAAAACCAGCAGATAGATATTGGATGAAAACCAGTCGCTTCGAATCAGTTTCAACGCGTTCGTTCTCACGGTCCAGGATTTTTCGCACACCACGGCACTGTAGATGCAAAAAACGAGTATTTGAAATGAAGGCCACCATACACCATCAGTTGGACAGGGAACAAACCACGAAGAGATATAGTAATATTCAATGTTGCTGTCCCCTCCATTGTTAGGAGTGAATCCTGGATCACCTTGGTCGAATCTGAAAAACGACAGTCCGCCCAAAGATATTCCCACAGGAAGAGAGGCTACTAAGACAACTAGATAACATAATCCCGAAACACTTCTGTAAGGAATTTGCCCCAGCATTCTGACACATCTGATTCCTAATGGTCGCCTAGCGACGACGTTGTTGCTGTTGGCAAGCAACGGCTTTCTTTCGCTGTCACCATGGAGATTTATGCGAAGTTTCGACCGTTTCGTGTCACCTTGCTCCAAAGTTTCAACGTCCAATCCAACTTCGCTATGATCATTTTCGACTTTTAGCTGTCTCTCGTATACCCATGCGGATCTCTTTGTAAATGTTAGCCACACAAGAGTAATGATTGGTCCAACAAAAAGCCAGTAATGAAGGTTTCTCAAATACGAAGCCATTTTGTTAAGTTCATCCAGAGGCAAAACGCGTGGAGAAAGGTATACTCTGATCAGAACATCGGCTCGGTCGGCGGCCAAAAGGAGGTCGTTGTCTTCGAAAAAATTGTCTCCGTTGGTTATCTGTGGAGTTAAACACCTCCAAAAGCCTTTGGAAATCATAACAGGAATGAGTATCCTTTCTTTAGACACTGCGGTAGATTTTACATTTTCTTCATTGTCTCCAAAATAAACCAACATGGAGTAACCTGCATTCTGTGCACTGATTGCCAAATGTTGCAATGAGCATGCAGTTTCGTCCACAAGGGTGACAAGAGCAATTTTGTGGACACGCATATCTACCTTGTTCACATCAGACAGCGGGTGACAGGCATTCTTTAACGGCGAATAAACTGCAAACGCGTTTAAACGAAATTCGGGATATTCAACGGTTGCCGTTGATCTGGCAAAGGTTTCCAGTGAAGGCGATTTCAGTCCTGGCACTTTTGATAAACGACTCGTGCACTTTGCAACTTGTTGCTTGTCTCCTCCATATTCTGGGAAAACGGTTATTGACGGGGTACTAGAGGAACTTTGGTTGTTGAAGAGATTGCCGAGAATTGCAAACGGGTCAAAGGAAAAAACTAAAACAACGCTTGTGAAAACTACGAAGATAGCGCAACTGGTAAAGACAATACCCTTGCGAGACATCTTCGTAGGCACAACCGGAATACTGCACTTGTTTGACTTGAAAAACTTGACAAGAAATTGCTGGCACATGGCGATCACGTGAAGATTATTACCTGCAAAGTTCAGCTACTGAGATATAAACTCGTCATTGGTTTTTCAAAATTCAAGTCTCGGAAGTCAGTCATACTCGTTTCATATGACTGGTGTCATCACTTTTCTGTATATTTTTGACTTTATTTGGCAATATGTCACAATTGTTTTTAAAGTAGTCGATTGCAGTCATACATTTCGTTAGGGGCGACCAAATCAACAAATAAATGACCTTTATGGGATCAGATATCTATACCAAGATAAAGGAGTCTTTGTTGAACGAAGAGTTGAAAGAAACGCTGTGGCTATATGGCCGGTAACATGTCAAAGTGTTAAGTGGACTAAGTGACCGGCAGTGAGACTTAATTAAAAAAATTCTGTGAAGTAAAGCAACGTAAAAACACAGTAAAAAACGAGACTGCAAGCGGAGTCGACCCCAGGTCGCCCGCACGTCAAGCGCTAACCATGACCACTGAGCCCCCTCGGCTAATCGACAATCTATGGAAATGTTAAAGTTTATATCATGTTACCATTACTTTTATTTGAATGCCTAACCATTGAGGTAACCGAAGCGCTTTTCAGGTTAACCAGAGTGCTATATGCTACTGAGGCTAACTGGAGTGCTTTTTAGGCTTAATCTATAAAAGTTTTGAATGCCGGTCATTTAGTGTTTTTAAGACCTTGACCGGTTACCAACCGTATAACCACACGGTAAAAAAAAAAAAAACCTGCCAAGAACGAAATCATTGCCATTAAGAAACTTTATTTGTGTCAGCGTAATTCATGTTTCACGTTTCAATAGGTGACATATCATTGCAAATCTCTTTTCACTCAGTCCTCCTTTCATCATAAAAATTCACTTCTCACTGATGAATAAGCAAGGCGGATCGAGGATTTCTCTTAGGAGGGAGTGCACCACTAAGGAATGGCGTAACTGACTAGTGAGGTAGCATGTAGGGGGGGGGGGGGGGGCGCACCCCTACACCCCTACACCCCTACACCCCTACACCCCTACACCCCTACACCCCTGCACCCCTGCACCCCTGCAATTTTTGGCTATAAGAACCCTACGACGCATGTTCTCCGACAAAGAGTTTCCCAGAGCCTTGGGTCGATCCGAGGCTCTGGTGACGAGAATGCCGGAACCAGAGTTTTCTGGTTGCAGTTACCTCCAAGGTATTCCGCTGACCAATTATATTGCATAAAGAACTGACTACCCTTTTAGTGCCTTATCAGTACCGTTATAGTATTAAGGGAAAGTTCAGATTTGCCCACAAGAATTTTAAATGTGAACCAAATGTTTCGAGGGTACTCCCTCTTCTTCAGTGATTTGAAAGCAACTGAAACCACTGATGATGAGGGAGTACCCTCGGAACGTTTGGTTCACATTTAAAATTCTTGTGCGCAAATTTGAACTTCATTTTTCCATTCATCCGCATTACTGCGCAGCACAGTTTCTTCGACTCCATGGGAGAACGCCAGTAAGAACCCACCCTCCTCCCGCCTCGGTTCATTTTGCACACGCGTCCAATCTCCGCTCTTTTTCTGGAAACCAAGATGGCGGCTAGAAGAGGAAAGACTATATACTGTCGCGAACGTAAAAGGGAAAAGAGTTTGAGCAGTGGTTTGGACTACTGGCCTGCCGCCCAACTTATTATGCATGTTATTCCATCGACCTACAGACGAATCCACTGTTATGTGAAAATTATCGCCTATTTCATATCGAACAAACACTGGTAGGTCACCGTGTAGTTAATACTATACTTGCTACCAATAAATCTCAGTAGTGTAGCCGCTCTCGTAACGTATAGTTTGATTGGCTCGATAGCCTAGCTGAAAACAATAGCAGCAGTCAACTGCTGTTTCCTTGTTTTCATTTCCCCAATGAAATGTGTTATCATTCATCTTTTGCTCTCTACCGTCTGATTTTTAGTTGCCCCTTGCTTGAAGTGTGTGCGTATTTCTTGTTTGTTTGTGTCTTTTTATTCGTTCATTAGTTGCTTTATTGATGCACTCTGTTAACCTATATTTCAATTATCAAAACCTAAATCCTCTTGACCTGGCCATTTCTACATCTACATGTCCCAGCACTCGGCAAAGTCCTTTTGACTTATGGCTGTTTTTGCTGTGGTCAGGCCTCACACACCACAAGCCTTTTTAGAGACGTTACGCCAAGCCGGCCATTTAGCTCAATTATCTCTGCTACTATTCTAGATGACCTGGCAGGTACCCATTTTTTTGGTCTTGTCTTCTATTTTACATCAGGCAGTTATTTTTGAGAGCTCAAAGGTCAGGTTTACAGGTCATTGTCTTAACATCACTAAAACAACCATAACCCTTTCCTTACATCCTCTTATGCCGAAATAATAGTTTTAGGCCTATATGGATAGCATAAAAGGTTATGGTTGTTTCAGCACTCCTTCAACAGCGACCTGAGAACCTGACCTTTTACCTGTGACTTGTAAAATTACCTGTTGTTTGACATCGACATGAGTCACAAAGTAGAGACTGGGTGCCTGAGAAACATCCAGGAGCTTCCACTATTAATTGGCAGCCAGCTCCTAAATTGAGTCCACTCCCGTGGTTAGGAATTATCCCCGCAACCCAGCCATGAACCCCCCATGTGGCGTGGGAGACAAGCAGGCGCTGATGACACTGATGAAGTCAGTGGAAAAAGGGAGTAGGAAGGGGAAATGCCAATATCTGGGCCCAAAGTACAGACACCAGTGCTTGAAATGGATTCCTCAACTGGCTAAAATGCACTTGCATGCTATTGTCACAAACTCCGAAGACAGGGTGTCCTGGCAGATGTTGCATGCCACTGCCGGCCAAAACAACTGCTCCTCATTTGCTACCTCTGACTGTTAAATTGCATTTAACTGCATTTACTTCTGCCATTGGCAGCCAGATCCTAGATGACTGGCAAATCCTAGCACCCCACCCATCCTGGAGCCCCCTCTCCAAGGCGGAGGATCTGTGTGCCCTGCTTGCCCTATGTATACAGGGCAAGCAGGGCATGCAGGAGTATGCATATAAACCCACAAATTTACCACTTGGATGTTGATTTGAAAACAATTATAATTTGCAGGACTAATAATTATGCCTTCTGAAACTATAAACAAATAAATATTTAATATCCATCAGTCAAGCTGAAATCAGAGAGTTCTGTACAAATGAAACCGCAACAAAATAAAATAATGTTAATAAATGTGACTAAGCTTGACTGTTCTTCACACTCCCGTAGTCGTTCACTAAAATGAATCAACTATACAAAATAGCAACGAAAACAAAAAAATATGTTTCATTTAAGTCCAGTGTTCAATTTCCTCTACATAATCGAGCAACATTTCTCTTAATGATTAATGTAACTTCAGGAGGAATGAGTTGTTGAACAGATCTTGTCAACTGTTCAGTTGAAGGGGAATTGTACCCTGTGGTACAGAAACAATTGTCAGAGATTTTGTAATTGTCATAGTAATGCAAGTGGTGTTTTGTTGTTCCCATGTAATCTTTTGTAGCATGAGGAGATTGTTCTTATAACTGACTATGGTATGTCATTTATCTGACTGTGTAACCAACACCCTTGAAAAGGGTAAGGAGAGAACTCATGGAGTAGTAAGAAAGAGGATGAGTGACCATGGCATCAAGAGATCAACTTTATTAAAATATATAATCAACCTGTTTGTTGTGAGTGAAGTAGGAAAATAATTATATGGAGCAATCTCTGAAACCTGGCACCTGCGATGGGATACAGCAGCATGTGGATCAAAAGAACCACTGATCTTGGGCTTTGGAGTGAGAACAGAGAGTGAGGGCAAAATGGATGCTGCATCTAAAACATTGCACTCAGCAGACAAGGCTAACTCAACTAGAGCTTACAGCTGGAAAAATACAAAGCATAAAATGGTAATGGCAATGGATTTATATAGCACATTTTCTCTAAAATATTATAATTATAGATATTCAAATGCACTTTACAAGTTATCAATCAATCTAAGGGTGAGACTGGACATAAGCATATACAGGCACCAGTGGCAGCCGCTATCAGTCTATTAGCGATCTTGTCAAACCCATGAATGAATGAAATGAGGCTTGACCACAACACCAGGAGCTCCATGCCCTACTCTTTGCAAACAGTGTTTGCAATGGGTTCTTTTACATTCCATGGGGTTATTAACATTGAAAGTTTGTGACACGACGCCTACGGTTTATAGTCCTTATCCAAGGAGACTAGAAAGTCTAACTATTTGCAGATGTCGTTACAAAGGCAGCACTTTCTCCTCAGTTGTTTAGAGACCATGAGTGTTTGTCTGGCCAGAGTTGAACCTGCGACCTCCCACACAGTAGTCTGATACTCAACTAACCGAGCCAACCAGTCAACTGGATACTTGTAATACAGAGTGCATTGAGAGACACCTGGAGTGATTTAAAGGCATTGTCAGTGCTGCGGTTAATGCGGAACAGCCTGTGGAAGAAATCAGAATCAAAAATGGCAGTGACATTATTGATTCTGTTAAAGAATCATGCGATAAAATTGAGGCAAAGATTGGGTTTGCAGACGATTTCCCGCCTGCGTGGATGGCTTTTGGAGTCTAAAGAGAAAAATGAAGAAAGATTAAAGAAACAGGATTAAGATCGATTTTCAAAAAGAACTTTTCAAAGTCACTATGAAGATACATTATCAAAAGGAGCTTTAAGGTGACACTATGAGAGTGCAGGGAGGACAAAACAAACAGCAAGAGGGGAATGGATCTACAGTGAAGTTGCCTTGAAACTATCGATCACTATGTTAGACAGCTCATACCAAGACTGGGTGAGGTTCTGGGGACAGTTCTGTGAAATGGTGGAAAATCTGACATATGGCGAGAGTCAACAAATTTTGATTTTTCAAAGAATTTGTAACCCTTAACATAAGAAGCTTATAATTATCAATGGATTGCCCTTCACAACCGAGGGATACAAGAAGCGAAAAGCATTCTAGAAGAAACGTTTAAAAGAAAGCAAAGTTGTCGAAGCTTAGATCAAGAACACCTTAGACCCGCTCAAGAATGATGGATGCAGCACCAAGAAACCAGAAGCTGCTCTTTAACATCCAATCACTGGAAACCGAAGGAGAGCTTAAACAAAATAAGAGATGATTATGTCGCGAAAGTATTGAACAAACTATCCGGTATCAGAGGTGACCTGGTGAGACACAACAAGGAATGGAAAAAGTGAGATTTTGTCAAACTATGCAAAGCCTTGTAAATGTGGGCACAGAGAAATCGTGTTCTTGATGGTGCTACAAGTGAAGAAATAAACTCAGGAGAAAAGACAACTAAGACAACACAAGACAACACAAGACATACGGAACTGAGATCACAATCGTGTGTTTACTACAACAACAGGATTCACAGGTCAAACGATTCCGCAAAAGTTATTGACACCAACAAAAGGAGAAGATAACTAGCAAAACAGCACTCTTGGTTTCATTGCACATCTGAAGGCCACTCGGTGGCAGATTGCCCTCGTAAAACGTCATGCAAAACATAATTATGCAGCATGCCATCATACATTGTTATACAATAAGGATAACAAGTTCAGGGGCGAAAACAGAATGAGTGGTGATAAAGGAACAACAAAGAGATTCTCTTCAATGTAGGCCACAAATACTCCAGGGGAAGGGATTTTCCCAATTTTAACTTTGAAAGTGAATGGGATCAAGTGGCGAGCACTGGTTGACACGAGCTAGAAGTACTTACGCCTCTGCCAAACTGATAAGCGCATTGAATCAACAAAGACAGTTGATAGCACATTCACTTGCATGGAAACAATCATAGAATGGAATATGTCAGTGGAGATTACAAGGTGGACTTGACATTAATTAAGATGAACAAGAGCCACTTGCTAAACATGAACAATCCTAGCTATTTAGAGCTTATTAAGAGTCATGCACATCTTAATGGAGTTGCGATAAAAAGATAATGATTGTCAAACAACAAGTTCCAGTCCAGGTTGTGCTGGGGGGAGGCGAGTATGCACAGATTAAAACGCAAATTGTCCGCGGGGTCAGAAAGGAGGGCCAGCCTGTTGCTGTGCGCACTAACTGGGATGGTTTTTGATGTCACCGGGTGAAGAGATCAATAGAAATCAAAATGATGTTGAGACAGACAAGTCATGCTGACTATGAAGAACTTGGAGGTTAGATGTGCTTGGACTTTCCGATTCCTCAGAACATGATCATGCAGTCAGTTGTTTACCAAGAATTCAAAGAACAACTGGTGCAAGGACGAAGAGGGGTGATACGAAACCGTATTACCATGGTCAGTGTTCTCACCAGGCCACGCCCTTGCAGGATTCCCACAAGAAAAATAGAAATGGCTCATTAATAGGCATGCACTGCACCCACTTGGGCGCACAAGGATGCTAGCAGTCTTTTAATGGTTTTAGCGAATACACCAGCTGTTTGCTTCTTCAACTGAATGAAAGCAGTTTATCAATTGAAAGTACTCAAAGCCCTTTGAAAGCCTTCAATTCTATTTCCTCACCACTACCACAGGGATCCCATTAGATTGCATCACGCATGCGCACATCCCTTGTGGCAGTAGGTGACTCATAGAATAATTACAATCAAGCTTCAACTTACAGGTAAGTCTCGTTTAATTTTTCACTTTTGTTGACTTTTGCCTTCGTCAGTCACAGGAGTGTTGCCTTGGCCACCACATTGGATCTTGTAGGTACTTGTGTAACAGGTAATTTAGTGTGCGGGGCGGGCTCATGTCATTCGCCGTGGTGCGGAGAAAATTAGATTCTTTCTTTTGCCCCAAAGTACTAAGGACTTCAGAAAGTGTAGAAGATCATCAAAACAGTGGTGTTCAAAGAGGACAACGTAGCAAGCAAAGATCAAAAAGCTGTTTCATTGAAGATAGACCTTGTTTTTCAGAGTGAATGGCAGTCGAAATACCCATGGCTTGCCTATGATGCCAACAAAAAGATCACGATCTGTAAGATCTGTCTCAAGGCAAACAAATCAAATGCATTTACAATACTGTTGAAGGGCCACCATTGCAAGAGTTCCAATTTGAACATTCCTTGATGAAATGGACAGAGAAATCACGAAGGATTTTTTCCACCCTTGTCATGGTGCGCAAATAATTTTGTCCCACTTACGCTCCTGCAGGGCCCCTATATTTTTCAGGAAACTGAGGGGGCCCTGGGACTCCCTAAGACAAAATCCTCGCAGGCAACCTGTATGCTCTACTTTCTTACAAATATGAATCAAAGAAGAAGAAAGAGACACCTTGAGGTGGCATTAGAGAGTAGTAACAAACAAGCCTGTGAAGATCTACCGGTTCACACAAGCCTTGTGCGGTTTGATATGCTCCCCTTTTCTGCTTGGAGCTGTGCTGGAGCAACAACTAGAATCACAGAAGGAGAGAGAACCGGAAGTAGTGGCAGAGTTGCATAAGAGCCTTTACACTGTACGTAGATGACTTGCTCTTAGGAGGGCTTAAGAAAGCTCGAGTCGAGACAGGGCAGCAAACCAAAGATGAAGCGGTGGAGATATTAATTTTGTGTGATACAACTTTCACCTTATGTAAGTGGAACTCTAATGTTCCTGTTTTAGAAATGGACGCTGAGCCTCTTGGGGCCCATGACGAAAGTCGATCCTATGCCGAGTAATGCAAATATTGACAAAGATACTTTTGAACTGGTAGAGGGCCCAACCCCAGGAGTGAATCAAACCCAATCGTTATTGTCCCGAAGTCTGGAGAGGATATACGTTTATGCATTGATAGGAGGAGGGCGAGCAAGGCAATAGTGCACTCTAGCAGCTGCTATAGTATCCCAACTGTGGATGAACTGCTGCAAAGTATGAGTGGCCCTAAGGTCTTAAGTAAATTGGACCTGAAGTGGGGATACCATCAACTAGAGCTGACACCCAAATCAAGAGAATCACAACGTTTGCAACTCAGGAAGGTTTATATAACTGCAAACATTTCTCTTCGGGGTGAACTCAGCATGAAAATTTATATAATATCGATGGCCCTAGCAGGCATCGATGATGTCGACCACATCATTCTCAGACAACATAATAGTATGTGCCCAAGACCAACCAACCCATGACAAGAGGTGATGTAATGTGCTATGTACAGAGGTTGCACAACAGTTGGTTGACGCTTAAGCCAGATAAGTGTATTAATGTTTTAACAGGGACAGCCTTGTGTTCATGGGCATGTGGTATTGGGCCAACCAAGGAGAGAGTTCAAGCAATCCTGGAAGCAAGAGAACTTGAGAATATCACAGAGCTAAGGAGTTTCTGGGAGCTAGCCAACTACAGCAGCAGATTTATCCCATACTTCTCGACACTATCCGAACCATTGAGAAGATTGATGAAGAAAGACACACCCTATGTCTTTGGATTAGAGCAGAAAACGGCGTTTCAGGTGAAACAGAAAATGGCAGTGGCAGGCACATTGGCCTACTTTGATAAACAGACACCCACAAAGATCGTAGCAGATGCAATTCCCGTTGGATTAGGTTGCATTTTAATGCAGAGGCAACTAAGACGAGCAGTGGACAGCAGTTTACTGTGCCAGCTGTAGCCTCACTCAATGTGAACAGAGATACTCCCAGATGGAAAAAGAAGCTCTGGCAATTGTGTGATCGCGTGAAAGGCTCCACACATATTTGTATGGGATCAGATGTGACCTCGAGACCGACCACAAGTCACTGGAGGGAATCTTGAACAAATGGTGTCACAGCAATCTATTGGTACCACACCCAGAGAAGTGCAAGGCAGTGATCATGCAACGGCAACCCTTCATTGGACCAATCCAGGCTTTGCGTTTCAGAAACAGCACTATAAATTGGACAACATCAGAACAGCTTCTAGGAGTGCTAATTGTCAACTGTTACAATAAGATGACCTGGTGAGATCACGTTGCAAATGTCGCGAAGTCTTTTGCATCTAAACTGAGTCTTTGACGCATGCAGTTCCTCCCCCGAAAGCAAGTGGAAGACTAACCGCCAAGGTCAAATATTCATCTCGCAAAATAGTGCTTAAAACAGCATGGGACAGCAAAAAAAAAAACATGACACATGACTCAGTTAACATTGCCTTCAAAACTTTTATTGAATCATTTGCTTTAAATTCTGCATATTGGAACAAATTGTAGCCACTGTATTGTTCATCTGTATTTCTTCTATAAATAACAAAAGGCCCCCACCAACAGAGGGTGATCTGCCTGTTTTACAATTAGACTGCTCGCAGACCCTTCTGAGTTAGTTGAACAGCCCCCTTAGTGAAAGTGATGACAGATGGTTCTGCCTCTTTTATTGCTAAATGTAAATAAACACTCAAAACTGCATGCATTGGGAATACTTAAGTCCATGTCGAATTCAATCAACTATCCGGAAAGGAAATGGCAGAAAAACTACTGTACGGTATTTACTTTGAATTTAATGACCGACACTCCAAAGAATCCCGGTTAAAAGAGAGGTACCTATGCTGAAAAACTATGCAGAGAGAGGCCTCAGATTTCTACCGGATTTGCAGAATAAATCATGTTAAAATAAGTAACTGAATGTTGGAGTGTTATGGCAAGTTTGAATGGTGTGATGTTTGTTATCAAGGACAAATTCTTGTTTAGAACGGATATCCGATCATCATCTATCAGTAAATTAGTAAAGTCAGAAGGGAGAGATTGACCGAATCTGGTCTTCGGTGATGGTGTGACAAGGAATTGTTTCCATGATCAATGGCCTATGTGGTTTGGGTCACCCGTATTCTTTAAGGGGACAAAGCTCTCATGATAATGGTCTTGCCAAAACCAGTTGATAGCACAGCCATAAAATGCTTGCTCAATAGGAGAACTTCGGCCACAAGATTCTGCTCTTGTTTGGGTTCAATGTGTTAGCATTTGAAGGGATAAATGATCGAAACTGCAAAAGCCATATCATGCTTAACTTATCTTTTCCCAGGAAAAGTCGAAGACAGATTGGCGTCACAATCTGACAAGAAGTAATTAAGTAGTCAAAAAAATCTGACAGCAGTCTATTAATATTGTCAACGGATCAATCCGAATTTCGCGTTGCTGGTGCAATAGAACGTAGTTACTAAACAAGGATTGACCTTTTGTAAAATTATGATCTAAAATGTCCTAAAATGAGCTACAACGGTATCTAATATGACCGAAAATGATCTAAAATGACCTAAAATGACTAGGTCATTTTTAGGTTATTAATTTTTAGATACCATTGTAGCTCATTTTAGCTCATTTTAGGACATTTTAAGTACTGCTGTAGCTCATTTTAGCTCAGTTTAGGCACCGTAACGGTTACAGCTCATTTTTAGGTTATTTTAGACCATTTTACGTGGCAGGTACAAAACACAGATCACAGGTCATTGTTTTACCAATACAGAAAGACTTAGTATCCTGAACATTCATTAATGCCTAAGGTCAGCATTTATGAATGTTTAGGATACTTTCTGTATTGGTAAAACATTCACCTGTGACCTGTAATCTGTGACCTGTGTTTTGTACCAGCCGTCATTTTAGGTCATTTTAGATCATTTTAGGTCATTCCTTGTTTTAGTAACTACGCTTGTAGAAACTATATAATTAGTTGATTGTCAATCCCGAAAAAGGGGGAGATGTAGTGTCTAAGGGCATTATGGGTCATAGGTGTAGGGAAGCAATTAAGGTGGCAGATTGTATTTCTCAACTGTTGTGTTATGCAGGATTAGAATTTGTTTTAACATTGCATTCAATTGCATATGTTACAATACAGTATGATGGTGTTACATTGAAATTAACCCTTCATTATGATTAGTATTCCAAAAACTAGACACTTAAATTTTGTCCTGGAACTTCTTGAAACTGTAATTTGGTTTTTGCTATCTTGGGCTTTTAAGAATTAATATCTATCGATTGCTAAATTTTTGTGCAATGCTTTCCTAAAAATTGTCGGGCTATGTACCCGACAATCTGCATCAAACAGATCCCATGACAATGGCAAACAACATACTGCTGATTCACAATAATGACTTTGTTTCTTAAGGTTAAAGGATTTTATTTTTCAAATCAAAACTTTTTTTAAATTCGTTTCTTTAATATTTTTATTGATTGATTTAATTATTTATTTATTTTATTTAGAGCGAGTTTCAATTGAGTGTCGTAAAACCAAAACCAAAGTAATTACTTTGGCCAATTACAAAGGACATGGCAGGGCTCGAAATTAACGAAAAAATCCAGTCGCATTTTGCGATAAGATACGAAAATTTAGTCGCAATTTCGCAAATTTTAGTCGCAAAATGGCCGCGCTACATTGTGTTGTAAGCGGTTTAGCAAAAATATGAGCCCGCAATACTTGTGTGTAAAGAAACCGATGAAAATGCGAATGATCGAAGGAATGCAGCTGTGCACGTAACGTCGCGCTATCTTCAGAGAAAATTCACGGCGAGGAACAAAATAAATTGCATTTATTAATTTATTTTAGCAAAAGTAGCGGCAAAGTGGCAACCGCTAACCCTTTTGTTTCGAAAGGGCGAAGGTGACAACAAGTCGCGACTTCTCCAGATATTTTAGTCGCAAAGGGAAAAATTTAGTCGCAAATGCGACTGTATTGGTCGCAATTTCGAGCCCTGCATGGACAATCCAGTAAACCAATCAAAACTCAAAGTAGTTACACATAGCCGCACGCCATGATTGGTTTTGGTTTCACTTCTGATTGGTTGAAAAAGTGGCGTGAGAACTTTGAACCAATCACTGAGTGAAGAAAATGCAAAACCAAAGCAATTTGCAAATTACTTTTGACACTCGATTGAAAACGGCTCTATTATTTTATTTATTCATGTGAACTGATTTTCCACAGAAGTGCTAGGTGAAATACTATTACCTAACTTTCCTTTGCCAGGTATTGTCACCTTAGGCCAGGCCACAGCAATGCAAACCTCGTGACATACCCTTTGCTAGCAGCCCAGAGAGATTATGAGCAGGGCTGGTTGTGACACAGGGCCTACAGCTAAATGACATAGGAAATGACATATCACTGCCAAAGTGTGGAAGTAAGTAGAGGCTATCCCTTAAAGATAGCACCTTTTTGTTTAAGGCATAGATATTTGTTGTCTACAATGGCATATATTTTTATTTATTATAATTAACAATTATTTGCCAAAGGCGAAGTGATTATCAGTGAATATTCACCGATAATCAATGAGCCCAAGGCGAATAATTGTTTTAGTATAAATACACAGGTGATTATTGCAAAAAAGAGAAAAAAAAAAATTTCAACACGAAATCATCTTCACTTACAGTGGCAAAATGACTACTGGCAGCCATTTTGTCCGTCGAGGTGATTATCGGCTGATAATCCGAGATAGCAAGCCAATGAGAGCGCGCGACTTTGTATAATCACCTGTGCATTTATACTAATGATAATTGTTTAGGTGGCAATTGACAATTGACAATTGACAATGCTAGCAGACGCACCCGATGCAAAAATTTGATGATCGTCTGCATACATATTAGAAATTTCCTCCTCAGTTATACATGTATAAGTGAGATCATTTTGAAACGAGTTCCACAAGAGGGGACCAAATGAGGACCCTTGAGGACAACCTCTTATTGTATTTTTCCACTGACTATTCATAGGACCCAATTGACCCTGTTTTGTCTGTGAGAAAAGTATGAGCGCAGAAGGTTGATTGTAGGATTCCAGTTTCTTAATAAGAAGTGGTGGGCTAACAGAGTCAAATGCCTTACTCATATTTGAGGATAATTCTCCCATAACTTTTCTACTATCTAGATCCATCTTCCATTTCTCAACTGGTCTCAGTAATGCGGTATCACACCCGTTGTTCTTTCGATAGGCTGTCAAGCTGTTGCCAAGTTTAGGATCCATTTACTCCATAAACTGCTTTGAATCCCAGTCATTTCTCAAACAGCTTATCTAGGATTAGTAGAATTGTGATTGGTCGGTAATGCTTTACTTCTTCTCTGTTATTACTCTTGTAGACAGGTACCCATTCCCTTCTCTTCCAATCAGATAACCAAGTCCCTTGTTCAATGCTCATGTTGAAAATCCTGCTTGTTGAAGGAGCCAATTCCCACCGCCCCCCCGGAGGAGGGGGGGCGGGACTCGATATATCCCTGGGTGGGGAGGTGCGGCGTGGCCCCTCGTACCCTGACCCTGTTTAAGACAAATATCGCTGATTTTCCTACTCTGTTTAAGACAGAATTCCGATTTTTGATACCCTGTTTAAGACATTTAACCCAGTTTAAGACAAAAATTGATAAATCGATACCCTGGTTAAGACAAAAAATGATAAAATCGATACCCTGTTGAAGAGAAAAATCCCGAAAGACATACCCTGGCTGGCCGCACGTCCCCATTAAGCCCTTACAACGGAGTCCCCCCCCCATCCCTCGGGCCAATTCCTTAGCTATTAGTTTTAAAACCTAATGTTTTTTTTGTTGAAAATGCAAACTCTTAGGTGCGTGTTCTCTTACTGTCCATCAGCTACAAAATGCTCTGCAGCGCAAATGAAACTGGGGACAGAGTTAAGCGCCCATTTAGATATGGAATCGCAGAAAATCACCTTGTCTCCGAAATAAGTGATTATTATTCTTATCATCATCATCATCATTATTATTATTGTTATTAATTATTATTAATTAATTAATTAATTAAGTACAAATTTTGGCCCCAGAGTAAACGTCATGCTGGTACTGATCTGTTGTTCCTTTTATGTCAAAGCAGTATGAGTTCAACAACTTGGATCGAGAGAGTGCTCTGGACAATTAATTTAAAGATGTTCTTAGAAGAAGGAAACAATACTTGGGATGCTCTCACCTTTATTACTGGCCTGGTAAAAAGGTTTGTTTTATAAAATGGCAGTTAAACTATTCTTAAGGAGATTGTAAAGGTACGTCAACGCCACCAGAGCAAAAGCAGAACAGAATGGATTCAATATTGTTTTGGTGAGAAACAGTGAGTGTTATCTGCCCCATAACGCAACCATGATTCCTTCATGACACATGAAAAAACAACTGTCTCTTTTCATAAATTATCAGTGAATTTTTTTATCTGTTCAGTCCCGTTTTTGCTCTGTTGTGAAACGTACCTTTAACTAGTCTATTTAGATTGATTGGATCTACACAACTGTTCCACGTAAACGGCTATACTGTAGTACCACATAAAACACCAATAATTGCTTAATAAGATACGTTAGAAATATGACGTAATAGGTTACCATAGCAACAAAAGAGCCATCCAAACACACCCTTTTCTTGTCGTTAGCACTTAGATCTATAAAGGAAATTTGGTGACTCCCAATTTTTACTGCTAGAAAGTGATTGTTAGGCTAAGATGAAACTCTGCAAAGTGAAAAAAATTCTCTGGAGCGGATTCACAGCTGCCTTCACAGTTGGAGAATGTTAAGGTGGCTCTCAACCCACTTGAAAAAAACTAGTTGGGAGTCACCAAATTTGTTTTCGATGGAAGTGTTTGAAGGCAAAATAAGGGTGTATTTGGATGGCTCGTTGGTTGCTATGGTAATGAATAACGTCATGTACAAATAACTTCTTTTTAGCTATAATTGGTGTTCCATGATACCATAACATTTCCAATATGTGGAACTGTGTTTTTAGGGTCAATCCTTCTTATAAGACCTTTCCTTTGGACCCACCACTGTGCAACCTTGTTTCCCAAGGTCTCTCTTCTCTGCCTCCATTGTTGGAGGCAGGGAAGAGAGACCTGGGAACGAGGTTGACCACTGTGATGTGAGAGGCATGGGTTTATTCTCAATTTTACGTCAAAAATGCAAATGCGCACCCAACCTAAAAAAATATACATTTGGTGCATTTTTCTACTAGTTGGCGCGGTGGCCTCATGGTTAGAGTGCTCGACTCTGAATCGAGTGGTCCGGGTTCTGGTCCTGGCTGGGGACATTGTGTTGTGTTCTTGGGCAAGACACTTAACTCTCACGGTGCCTCTCTCCACCCAGGTGTATGAATGGGTACCAGCAAAATGCTGGGGGTAACCCTGTGATGGACTAGCATCCCATCCAGGGGGGAGTAGAAATACTCCTAGTCGCTTCATGCTAATGAAACCGGAGATACACCTGTAAGTGCCGGCCTGATGGGCCTTCTGGCTCGTAAGCAGAGACAGTCACTTTACTTTTTACTTTACTGCATTTTCATTTTCCTGTGAATCGGGGAATGTTTTTGTGCTTTACATCGTATATGCGTTGTTGGGGATATGATGTTTAAGAAGGTCGTGGCATCACGAGAATGCCGTTAGTTTTATTTTCCCTCTTTGACAGTCAAGTAAGAATGCAATCCTTGCAACGTGTGTGCGTGGAACATGTAATAATGTCACGAGGATCATGTTCTTGTGGGACAAGAAAAAAAAAACTACGACTGCTTGTACTATGTAGTGAACCAAGAGTGAATTAGATAAGAGTGTTGTTATATCATGGGTGGGCTCCCCAGCACAGCCACAAATGAGTCTATTTTTTGAATACCCGTTCCTGCAAAAATTAGTTGTCATGTCCCTAAAAAACACTTATCACAAGCAGTCACGTGTGACATGCCTTCTGCTGATTGGTTAAAGTGGTGGCCCTTTTCTTGTTTTTGCACGTAAAGTGTATCTAAAAATAAGTCCGTTTGTGACTCACAGTGCTGGCGCAAGACCACAAATTGATTGAGAAACACTCTTTTGTAATTCACTCTTCAATGAACTTAAGAAAGTTGGACAAGCTGTAACACTGTTTTACAATTTTATTGATATTTTTCAGTAATAGCAGATCATGTACTAAGTGAGATATCACTTGCATGGTTAAGGACTGGAACTCAGGGGTTTTTACATCTTAAAGGTTATTATTTGTTTGTTTGTTTTTCACAGATCTCATATGGAGGAAGAGTTACTGATGCTTGGGATCAGCGGCGTCTGACGACCATTCTTGGAAGATTCTTCTCACCCCCAGATTCTTGAAGATGGTTACAAGTTTTCTAGACCAGGTGAGAAGATGAATTGCATTAATTTTGCCATTTACCAAGCTTTAAAGCTTAAAGTTATTCTCCAATGTTGCCTTTAGAACCTTTTGATCGAATTCACCTTTTTATTCACTTTGAAAGACGGGAAAAGTGGTCACACTTTGATCTATAACCCAGCAATGGAGGGGAATCGGTTTGATATAGGTTGACGTCACAAGTTACTTTGCATTTGCAAAGCAGTCTGTGACATCAACCCGGTATTGAATCCATTCCCCTTCAATGCTCGGCTATGGATCAAAGTGTAACCACTCTCAAAGCAAATTAAAATGTGAATTTTCAATTAAAAGGTTCTAAACGGGCAAAATATAGTTTGGACGATTTCAGAGAATAAATAAAAAAGTGGAAAAGTTTTTTGAGGTGACTGAAGTCCATATTCTAAAAACGCCTTAGCCAACTAGTCTTGTGAAAAGAGTGTAAATGTTACTAAGGGAAATCAATTGTAGGCTTGAAATTTATTTAACAAGAAAGGGTATTTTATAGGATACATGTCTATGTAATCCATTAGGCCCTTTTAAGTTTTCAAAATTCTATCAGTATACTATAGCTTTGTAGCAATGATATTAAGGATGCTCAAACTCGTTTCAAGTCTGTCAGCAAACTGTACTGTAGGCCACTTTCAAAAGTACCATAATACTTTGTTTGCCATCCAAAATTTTGCATAAGCATTGTTTTTATTTTCTCTTGGGACCATTGTAAGTCCCAAGAGAAACTGGAAACAAAGATTATTATGGTATTTTTGAAAGTAACCTAGTTTGAATGATTGAATGTACACAACTGTTTCACAAAATGGCATTGTTTGTCATGGTACCATATGAAAAGCGATGACTGCTTAATGAGATTATCTGGTTAACCAGTTATTAGTGTCTCCCATGGTACCTGTGATGGTGGGTTCGTACACAAAACGAAAAACAAACAATAACACACACACGGCCTTCCCACAATTGCGCAACGCACAAGCATGAAACTTATAAACGGAAAGAATTAAAGATTTTAATTTAGGAGAGAGAAAAAAAAATTGTAGATCCTAATATTATCGGAAAAAAAGAAAAAACCTAAACTTGCTTAATATTACAGACTAATTAGGGTACTTAAAACTAACCTCACTTAAATAATTGTCTACTCCTTTACAAAACTGAACGATAATACTAATTAGTAAAATCCAACTAGTGGTCTATTATCAATGCTGCGTTCTGATTGGTTGAGCTACTAGTAGGCTATTTGTTATAGCCCACTAGTAGCGAAAAGCGCCGGCTTTGAAAACCAAAACAACAATTAAAGTCTAGCTTTAACTAGCGAAAGATGTTTTGTCTCGATATTTTTTTGACCAACTAGTTGGATTTTACTAAAACAATTATTCCTCTCGCCCTCATGGCCTCTGAGTCAATAGCCCATTCGGCCTTCGGCCTCATGGGCTATTGACTCAGAGCCCATTCGGGCTCGAGGAATAATTGTTAATTATACTAATAACTTTACTCTAATGTTTACAGTCAAACAGTTCAGTCCTGTGCCAAACTAGTAGCAAAACCTTCGACAAGTTCTTTCCCACCTCGGCGCTTCCTTCTCTTCCGGCAATCAATTTCTTCTTTCACACTTTACTGCAGCCGCGTCACTTTCTTCGAGTTTTCTCTTCTTCTTGCTAATCTCAAGCTTCAATTCTTTGAAGTTTTTTCCTCACTCGCCGCCACTGACAAAGGCGTTTTGTCATCGATTCTTTCGGCAGCTCCCGCTAATGGCTCTTAGCAGTGTTCTCCGTTTTTTTCTCTTTTTGCCCTCAGGCTTTCGCTCTTCAACTCTTTACTTTCCTGTACGTCAACAAACCTTGCGCCACTTCAACAACCAACCAACGCCCACGACTTTTTACATCTATATATAGTTAACTAATTCATTCAAATTACGACTACAAGCAATGACTACATTACAACACTTAGAAATTCTATAACACTAAATCGGATAATGCATAATACACTAGGGAATCGTACAATTGGTAATTAACACTCACACTAACGAACAAGACGAGTGGCTAAAACTATCTACAAACTGGTGACACAAAAAAAATAATTACGTGACAGTACCATAATATCGTTGTTACGCGAAACAGTGTGGTTGAGTTAATCGTTCCAATTAGACATTTCCTTGAAATTGCATGTTGAAACTGGTGTGAACCATTTTAAGGGATTCCCCACTCCTTGCATGGGTAACTTTAAACTGTCGTTGGTAATGTCTACCACCAAATTTGTTGCAAATTTCTTCCAAGAAGCCAGGTTTGCATTAAAAAAGCAATTAAGTTCAGTATCGTTTTTTTCACTGCACAGCTATTTTGGATAATATTGTGATATGTTATATTTGCCACATTGTTATTATACAAAAGTTCTCAGTAAATATATCCTATCACAACTATTCAAGATAGCAGGACCCAGGAAATAAGTGTTTCTTAAATTAACTTTGTGGTTAAAAACGTTTTCCTTAAGAATTTCAAGCGAATGTTATTGTAAGAATTATTTTCAATTCTTTACGATTACAGACTAATTCTAATGGAAGAAATAGTCTCCAAATGTGGCTTGAGCTTGAAAACCAGCCCTAATCTGCCCTTTACTAAGCTCAGAATTAAACAATGTATGACTGTGACTAGGTAACAACAGCTGCTTAAATGCAGCGAAAAAAATTTACATGGCGACCATTTTGGAACAAAATCATTACTACAATGAAGCATCCTGATGTTTAAAATAATCTCCCAGCTGGTACGGTAAAAAAACTATTGAACAGTGAGGAGAACTTTCTTCCTGATATTGGAAAATAGTAGTTGAAAGTAGCACTTAATGTGGTTAACCCTTCTTGTATGGTGTCTCTAGGTACCGGTATGTATTTCCTCCTGGATGTGATGGACTCCGAGAGTAGAGGGATTATATTCGCAGTTTACCAACTGGTGACGAACCAGAGATATTTGTAATGCATAACAACTCAAACATTGCTTTCCAGGTGAGAGAGAACAGACTACTAAAATTTGTATCCATTGGGTTGACAAGGTCAATTGGCCACAGGGTTGGGATACAGATCTTTTGCCTCTGTCGTTTATCAGGGCAGAGATGACACTGGATTTATCGGGTTGTTTTCTTTTCTACTTACTCGTTTTTTTATTGTTGGCCTTTTTTCAATTTTTTCATATGTCACCAAGATGACAACAACT
>NC_090882.1:4989192-4994192 GCF_036669935.1 Montipora foliosa
CCTCAACAATACAACACAGTAAGGGAACAAAGAAATGCACTTATCTGTTCTCGAACTCGGACCCTCCAGACCTCTAGTCCTGTGTCTTCATCACTACATGCACTACACTACAATGATGAACATGCTCAACCCTACACAGTTCTTTTCATTGTTCACTTTTCTATTGTACGTCAACTGATATCCATGTATAATTACCAAAAATAAACCTAACCTGACCCTAATTTTTCTCTAGGCTTAATCTAGGCTCTAAAAACGTTTCTTCAGTTCATCTGAGTGCGTATTCAACCTAGGTAAAATGAGGATCACCAATTCAACCGGCAGCATGTATTCCAAGTCCATATAAGAAGGACTGATGGAAGAACAAATACAATTGCCAACAAAAACAACAAACAACCACAACACTGAGAAATTTTTTATTGAACAAAAGTCAAATCTTTGCATACCATTTGAGTCTGGTGGGTCCAAAAGACGTTTGATGTCGAGGTGGGTACAATGGGAAAGGACACTACTGAGAACAGCACAAAGAGGGACTCGCTGATTACGATACTGATTTATTTTAGACTTCTCTGCAACAACTTCAGAAAGACATCAACAAGAGTCTGGTGGTGACGTCACTCGAGCTGGATAAAGTTTACACGAACTTCTGAACAATCAGGTTTATATCAAAATTGTCGCTGCATAAATTAGTTCAAATCTCTAGCTATTATATAGCAGCAATTCATTGATATCCGTCATGTCAATCGTTTGATCCTCAATGGATTAAAATTAAAAGCCTTCCGACTTGATAGATAGATGGATAAGATAACCAATAAATTACCTGCCAAATTTACAGTTAGTCTTTTATTTAGCACTTCTCCAGATTTATACGTTATAATTTGATTTTGATGGACATTATGTTGTCTCCAAGTAAAGTGCAAACATCAAGTGAATATTTGTATGAGTAGATACTGTGACACATCAAAATTGATGGGCATCTCTGGTATGTATTTCCGCTCATACCAATTTTGCAGTAACCGAATTGTGCTTCTAGCAAGAAATCAATCCTTCATAATGAGCGGTAACATCTTTATGCAGTTTCAGAAATAAACAACATTGTTAGTTAGATGACGTAAAGTCTTTTTGTTAGGTTAATTTAAAAATGTGCCTTCATATTTTTAGGTCATTCTACATACAAACTACGTTGTTGCTGTTTATCTACCAACTGATCTACTGTCCAACTTTGCGTGAACAAACAAAAAACTAAAAAAGAAGACTTCACTTTTGGCCTCAGCTTGTATAGTTTTTCAGACTGCGTATCTGTGATATCAACTCATTTGCTGGAAGAAGATTAGTTGAAGGAGAGCTTATTGAGAACGCATTTCTCTCGGTTGTTTTTAATAATCATGGTTTCAAAGCAAGACATTTTCTCCTCGATTTTATTTTGTTAATATTTAAGGCGTGATCGTTTTGACAATAAAAGCATTTTTCTTCCATAAGTAGCTTTCCAAGACACTTTATAAATATTTCATTTCTGCCTTTGTGAAGTTAGGAGGAGTCCTTTACATTTGACATTAAAATGAATAAAGTGGGACAGACTTGTGTGATTTTTTTGTGTAGAGGAAGAATCTTGTGGAAAAAGAATATATGCATGAAATGGACTGGAATTAATGAATACGCATGAGTGGACTGGATTTATAAATATACAAGAAATTGATTAATAAGTATGAATATGCATGAATGGCTGGAATTAATGAATATCCATGAAGGTACTACAAATTCATGAATATGCATAAACTGGACTGAATCGATGAATATGCATGGCAGGGACTACAAATTAATGAATATACATGAAATGGACTGAAAATTAATGAATATGCATGATATGCATGAAATTGGCTGGGATTAATGAATGAACTGGAATTCATAAATATCCATCATGAATATGCATGAATGGACTGGGGTTCAGGAATTGCCAGGCATTTACGAATATGCATGAAATTAATAAATATGTACAAAATGGACTGGGATTCAGGAATTGCCAGAAATTTATGAATATGCATGGCATTAATAAATATGCACGAATTGGCCTGTGGGTTAATGAATATGCATTAAATGGATTGAAATTCATAAGCATTAATGAATATGCATGAAATGGACTGGGATTCAGGAATTGCCAGAAATCTCTGAATATGCAAGAGATTAATAAATATGCATGAAATGGACTGGAATTCATAAATATTCATGAATATGCATGAAATGGACTGGGATTCAGGAATTGCCAGGAATTTATGAATATGCATGAGATTAATAAATATGCACGAAATGGACTGGGATTAATGAATATGCATGAATGGACTGGGATTCAGGAATTGTCAGTCATTTATGAATATGCATGAAATTAATAAATATGCACGAAATGGACTGGGATTCAGGAATTGCCAGAAATTTATGAATATGCATGGGATTAATAAATATGCACGAATTGGCCTGTGGGTTAATGAATATGCATTAAATGGATTGAAATTCATAAGCATTCATGAATATGCATTAAATGGACTGTGATTCAGGAATTGCCAGAAATTTATGAATATGCATGAGATTAATAAATATGCATGAAATGGACTGGAATGCATAAATATTCATGAATAAGCATGAAATGGATAGGAATTTATGACATTAATAAATATGCATAAAATGGATGAATATGCATTAATGAATATGCACGAAATGGACTGGGATTCATGAATATGCGCGAAATGGACTGGGATTCAAGAATTGCCAGAAATCTATGAATATGCATGAGATTAATAAATATGCATGAAATAGACTGGAATTCATGAATATGCATGAAATGGATAGGAATTTATGACATTAATAAATATGCACGAAATGGACTGGGATTCAGGAATTGCCAGAAATTTATGAATATGCATGAGATTAATAAATATGCCCGAAATGAACTGGGATTAATCAATATGCATTAAATGGATTGAAATTCATAAGCATTCATGAATATGCATGAAATGGACTGTGATTCAGGAATTGCCAGAAATTTATGAATATGCATGAAATGACTAAATATGCACGAAATTAACTGGGATTAATGAATATGCATGAGATTAATAAATATACATGAAATGGACTGGAATTCATAAATATTCATGAATAAGCATGAAATGGATAGGAATTTATGACATTAATAAATATGCATAAAATGGATGAATATGCATTAATGAATATGCACGAAATGGACTGGGATTCATGAATATGCATGAACTGGATGAAAATCGATGAATATGCATAAAATTAGTGAATATGCATGGCCTGGGATTAATGATTCTGCATGAAATTAATTAATATGCATGAAATGGACTGGGATTAATGAATATTTATGAAAATCGATAAATATTCATGGTGGCCAGGAATTTATAAATACGCATGAAATTGATTCATATGGATGAAACGGCCTGGACTTAATGAATATGCATGAAATCGATGACAGGAAACGATGATTAGCGATAAAAGGCGAATGGACGGAGTTGATATGTATGAAGTAGGCGATAAGGAAGAAAATATGATAATGAAAGATGAAAAAACAGTTTACGGTAATTATTTGTGACTGATTAATAATTATAATCAGTTTTTAAATTATTTGAATGAATAATTGGAAAATGTGACGATGAATGCTTTGGATAAATGATGAAGGTGAAACATTAATAATGGATAATAATCGAAATGAATGTTCGGTGTTTGAGCATAGAAAAAAATTAATCATGAATCAAAACAAGTTTTTAACAAGGTTCCCACCATGTAATCCAATATAGCCTATCTGCCTTTGGGCGGTTGGGTCATAGAGCAGCTGTTGTAACATCTGGCTTGCTATAAGCTCCTAAAACAAAAACAAATGTAATTACATGTATTACATTTTCTGTATGATAAGAAGCTACCATAATACTACTACTAGCCAATAAACATGATCTGTTTCGCCCTCCTTGGGTACGTTCGTTGCAGAGTTGTCTGGTTGTATTTTTTGGCTTTGGTCTACTCTGGCTTCACGTAATGAAATAAAGATCTAGAAAGATATGTGTTCGTTATAGAAAATGAGTTGTAACTCAAAATTATTTTTGGAAGTATTTTTTAGAAGCGGAAAGACATGTAGACGTTTAGTTTAAAAATTGGTTTTAACGGCTGGGGAGAGAAAAACGTTGACATAAAATAATTTTTTTCAAGTTTAACATAAGAATTGAATTACTGCAGTTACAAGTTAAAATGTTGGACTAATTCAATAGCATTTAAACAAAAAGGCCATTTTAAAACGTTGAGCTTGCTTGTCATTTGTTAATTGGCTGCGTTAACGTGTATTATGTCTTATTTATTACGATTTAGATGTCTAGAATATGACGAATGATATAACCATGAAACCTATAGTCAAGCAAAGATAAGAGAAATTAAGGGGTTTCGAGAAAACGGAAATGTAATGGTTTTATAGACAAACGATAACGATGCTGTGCAAGAAGTGAGTGGTCAGGGAGGGGGACTGGTACTGATTAGAGTACATGTCCTCATGAAAATATGATGATTTCCAGATTATTGGGGAAAAAGTGCATGGTATACAATAAAGATTACTCACCGACTAACAGAAGAGGTAACGTATGCCATATTGATGTTGAGATGTTTCTTTGGGCTTGAGCTGGGAGGAATGGAAGGGCGTGGGAACAATCACACAACTGAACAGAGAAGGTTGACTTAAGAAGGATTGAACTCTATCTGTCTTTAAAATCTTAACGAATTTTAAATATTGCTTGTTTTTATACGTATAATTATAAATTGCTATAAATGTATTTCATGATATACGTTAGTAATGGCTCCCAATGTTTACTTTTAGTTTTAAGGATTTACTTGCAAAAATGATTACTTGCTTTAACATAAAAATATGTAACCTGTGTTGTAAAAAAAATACTATTTTAAAAGAAAGAGAATGGAAAATTTAATGTTTTGAAGTTAATTGGAAGAAACATGTT
>NC_090882.1:4999192-5019192 GCF_036669935.1 Montipora foliosa
TGTTTGATGGAATTATTACTTGGTCTTGAACGTTCTACCCTTTTCCTGCATCGGTCATGATCTGCTTCACCTGTACAGTCCTGGGTCTTAAGTGTGTAAAGTACAAATAAATATGGGTCGAGCGCATATCAAATCTCTTATGCAATGAAGAGGGTAATTGGAACGCTCAACTATAATAATAATCTTCTACTAACGAGACCTACTTGATTAGGGTAATATAGAAAAGATTATATCACCAAAAGGCGATTAAGCAAATTCGGAGAATCAGGTTAGGATTTATCTGATAAAGTCAGGAAATACATCCACTGATCTCACAAATTCTCGATTGTTGACTTGATGGAATACGATGAAGTGATGAGACCATGTAGATGACAGCTGAAAATAAACATGAATGTTTCATTGAGCAAGAGGGTTATTTAAAAGCGTAGTTACAGATTGAGGATAGAGTAGATCTAGAATGTCATTAAGTAGGTCGAAGATTCTAGTTAATATTTTCTGAGATATTTTTTTCTGTAGAGAAGCACTTGGGTTTTCGAGGATTGCGGAGTGACCATCGTACAAAAAACCTTTATTCTCCATTTATATAGAAAGGTTTGTTTTATATTTAGGTGATACAGTGGAATTGTTAATTATACGAGCCGAATCGACTATCTCACGGTGAGAATTTCCGAACGAAGTGTTCATGTGATTATAGCAGTTGTGCATTGTCCATTGAGTAAAGTCTGGAAAAGTATTTGTTGGTAAATTTAATGCAGAAATTAAGTGGGCATTTTGGACAACACAAAATTTAGATTTAGAGTTGAGAATTTAGATATGCAATACATTAGTTTGAAAAGAAGTTGTTCTGGTAGAGGATCTGTATCATGTAGTGTGCATAGTCTTAGCTAGTCTTGTTTGGAGTCATTGGGTTGAAATTGTGGCGGGGGAGGGGGGTGGGGGAGGTTTCTATGTAAATTTAGTGTTGTTTAAGAGGGAAAGGAAACTGTGATTTGATGTAAAAAATAAATTATAAACTATAAGATGAAATGAGGTCGAGGCCTCAATGTGTTTCAAGGTAACGTGGGAGTAGCATGTTACGTCTGGAGGGTTTTGGAATCGGGGACTAATAAAAAAGAAGAGGGTTGAGTGATAAATAACTTTGAGAGGGAAGATGGGGTCGAGATGGGCATTTTACGCGACATGTACTCATGAATGCTGAATTATCCAATAGAGTTTTAAAAAAATTCTATAGATCGAGAGTTTTGTTGGACGCTTGTTTCGAATTAAGTTGTGCTTTATGAGCATAGGTAGATATAAAGTTCAGAAGATCTTGTTATATGCGATGAAATAAGCCCAGATTAAGAACATACTTACGGGCTGTTTGATGGTAAAAATACCTTCTTGAATGAGTATAAAGACAAAAACAAAGTTTCGGAGGTAATTTTATAGTATGTTAGGTGAACACAAGTATGTTATCTACTTAGGTGCTAAAAAATACTTACGGCCTTTTTATTTATGTATTGGGTCTTAGCAATGCTGTTACTCGTCTACTGAGGCTAAGTAGTTGTTACCTGGAAAAAAAAGTTGTTTCATTGCCAAAAGAGAACATTAAAATTTATAAATTTAGTCGAGAATCAGTCTAAGAGGGTAGGGAATATCTTGAAACAAACATTAATTATAAAAGGACATCTGAGCATTTTAAAAACTAATCCTTGCCTATTTAACCTTACTATTACTTTCGTTTGTGCAATACTTACTCTTCTTTTTAGTATCTACCTTTCTAAGGTTAAAAATTTTAGATTTTTGCTCTACAGGCTGTACATGTTTAAATTTATGATGAAAAGAAAGTTCACTCTAATAGTTTCCAACATATTCTTCACTTTGCGAGTCATTTTGTTGCTCAACAATTGGAGATGATGAAATTTGAATATCTTTAAAAAAATATGGGAGGTTGTTCAAATGAGATTAGAATATTTTGTTCACTTTTTTTAAAATAACAATTTATTTATTTCTTATTTGTAATTGGAAGAACTTTACGTACCAAATATTAATATTTTTTCCAAAAAATTGGTAAGGATGATTGAAGAAGAGTTGTCGAAACTTGAGACTTTTAGACTGAAGTGATGTTTGGTATTGTTTAAATCTTGCTTGAAATCGTTTTATTTGTTTATTGGCTGTGTCGAAGTGTTACCTTTAGATTTCGCATCATTTTTGAAGCACTGCAACTTACATCACTACGGAAAGTGTGTAGGGGGAATGGAAGAGAAAGTCAAAATATTATGAGAAAATAACAATTGCGTAAAATAGGGTAGGGTGCTATCGGGGTTGGAGGGGATGGGCGGGGTGAGGGTTTGGGGGCAAGAGCGTCCTCTTAAAAATACATGTCCTTATGGAGGGGGGGTGGGGTGAGGGTGAATGGTCAACTTAGGAGGAGAGGAGAGGGCCCCTTAAAATTACATGTCCTCATGATGCTATCGTTGTTTTTAAATGACTTCATGTACGTAAAAAAAAGGTTCTTTGCCACCGGGGTTGGAGTGTGAATGGACAGGAGAGGGTCCCCTTAAAATTACATGTCCTTATGATGATTACATTTCGACGGGAAAGTGTGAAGGAAGAATGGAAAGGAAAGTGATCAAAAGAGGTAATGGAAATTACGTAGTGGCCTCATGTACGGGGTTGGAGGAGAATGGGGGGGGGGGGAGGGAGGGGTCGAGAGTGGTCAATTGAGGAGAGGAGGAGAGGGTCGCCTTAAAATTACGTGTTCTTATGATGCCATGGTTGTTTTAAAATGACCTCATGTACGTAAAAAGGGTACTTTGCTTCCGGGCTTGGAGTGTGAATGGTCAGCTTAGAAGAACAGGAGAAGGTCCCCTCAAAATTACATGTTCTCATGATGCAATGGTGGTTTTCAAATGACTTGATGTACGGGTCTGTTTCTTCAAAGAAACAAATTTGACAAGGTGCCTTTTGTGCAGTGAAGAAAAATTGCGTTTTAGGATGAAACATTGTCTCAATGAAATTCTGGTGTGATTTTGAGCGCATTTTATTTTGTCTTATAATTTTTTTTATTTTTAAGCTTTGTGTGCCTGATATCGTTGTTGGGTTAGGATGGGAGGATTGGCAGGAGTGGGGTAGGGACAGTTAGAGAACTGAAGAGGGAGAAATGGAAGAATGGTGGATTGAGGTTAACGAGATCTGTGCAGTACGTTCAACTGGCATTTTAGAATTAATATGGCAGGTTTACATGGTTCACTTTAATATCGGAATCAAAGGAAATTGTTAATTTTTGTGAAAAAAGCAGAAATAGGACGGACAAGTTTGGGTCGGCGCTGCGTTTTAGAATTTTATGATGTCGCGCTAGCATTAAAGTGCCACTATTTTCTTTCTTTTTTTCAGATTCTGAAAGCGTGTTCGCTCAACATCTGAGCTTTGATTTTTATCCAAAGGGTGTTTATTTTGAGTGTAAGGTTTGGATTTCACGGTCCGACATTACTCACGTTCAAAACTGACCGATTGGTTCTAGGGAAAGTGACGTCATTTACTTACTAGCTTAAAATTTCAGCGTGTAAACGCAACTTACTATATTTATAAAACACGAGTTCAAAAATCTGAAAGCCCGAAAATCCCGTGCTGCATATGTATTAATTCAGCCGCGTACACATGCCTTGCATTCTTAAACCAGTGAGTCTTTGACGTCATTTTCTCCTCGACCCAGCTAGACATGATGTCGAGAGAATGAAGTAATTAAACTGAAAAAAAAGGACCAAAACATTGATAGTGCCATGAAGTTACAATGTTATTACCTGGTATCAAAAGGTCTTGATTTTCCATTTGTTATCTGCTTGTATGTTTAAGCTGAAAAAAAAAAAGAAAAGGAAATGCGCTTAAAAGAAATTTAAATTTGAGTGTATAATAGAGAGGTTTTCAATAGACCAATTTCGATGTATTAACAAAAGACGTGCTCTCGAGGCTCTGGGGAATAAACTCAGACAAATCCTTATATTTATTCCCCAGAGCCTCGAGTTGATGCCTTTTGTTTAGGGCTGAAATTGGTCTATTGATTGTCGAAAGTAATTAGTGAATTACTATACTGTCGTTTTGCATTACTTTACTCAGTGATTGGTTCAAGGTTTTCGCGCCATTTTTTGAACCAATCAGAAGTGAAACCAAAACTAATCGTGGCTCGCGCGTATATATTTTCGCGCGCTTTGTGTCGGCTATGGTAATTGGTTTGAGTTTTGATTGGTTTACTGGATTGTCTCCGTCCTTTTTTATTTGGCCAAAGTACTTGCTTTGGTTTTACGACACTCATTTGAAAACCGGTCTAAATGGTGTAAGGAGGTTGTAAAATTGAAAGGCACGTACACTGATGAAATCTTGCGAACTGGGAGTTGCGACCATTCATGTTGGCCATAACGTTTCCTTCAAGAAATGTTTGTGCGATGAGAAACTGGAAGTTGTACTTAACGATTTGAAATTGCGATGTCCGACTTCTAGATGACTGATAGTTGCAAATAGAATTACTACCACCACAAAAGATCTACTCAAAAATGGGATTAATGGTGTTAAAACAAATCAAATGTGATAATTGCTCTTGCCTTGCGAAATGATTAGTTTTTTCGAAGGTTTACTTAATGCAAAATTTAAAAAGGTTTTACTTACGTTAAGGGTTTTTAAACG
Source organism: Montipora foliosa (assembly GCF_036669935.1). Classification (NCBI taxonomy): domain Eukaryota; kingdom Metazoa; phylum Cnidaria; class Anthozoa; order Scleractinia; family Acroporidae; genus Montipora; species Montipora foliosa. The sequence continues at coordinate 5,003,852 of NC_090882.1, forward strand.
GGCGTTTCCAATGACGATTACTTTCTGGCTGTGTGTTGTAAACGAACTTGGGTTGCCTACAGGACAACTAAAATAAAACTGAACAAATTCCATCAAAGAAACAAATGGAAAAGCAAGAAATGAAAAAAAAAAGCACATACGTTTGGCTACAATCCTCAGTGTATATATTGTCTTTAAGGCCTGCTGTAATCTGGGATAAATTTGGTTAGACAAATGGTAGTAAAGCATGACCAATGTCGAAGAATTTAAATTATTTTAGTTAGAAAACTATAACTTACTGTTTGAAGTAATTATTACTTGGTCTTGAAAGTTCTACTCTTTCCCTGCATCGGTCATGATCTGCTTCACCAGTACAGTCCTGGGTCTAAGTGTTAAAAGTACAAATAAATATGGGTCGAGTGCATATATATCAAATCTCTTATGCAATGAGGAGGGTAATTGGAAGGCTCAACTATAATAATAGTCTTCTACTAACGAGACCTACTTGATTAGCGTAATATATAAAAGATTATATCAGCAAAGGTGATTAAGCAAATTCGGAGAATCGGGTTAGGATTTACCTGATAAAGTCAGGAAATACATCCACTGATCTCACAAATTCTCGATTGTTGAATTGATGGAATGCGAGGAAGTGATGAGGCCATGTAGATGACGGCTAAAAATAAACATGAACGTTTCATCGAGCAAGAGGGTTATTTAAAAGCGTAGTTACAGATTGAGGATAGAGTAGATCTAGAATGTCATTAAGTAGGTCGAAGATTATAGTTATTATTTTCCGAGATATTTTTTCCTGTAGAGAAGCACTTGGGTTTTCGAGGATTGCGGAGTGATCAACGTACAAAAATCCTTTATTCTCCATTTATATAGAAAGGTTTGTTTTATATTTAGGCGATGCAGTGGAATTGTTAATTATACGAGCCGAATCGACTATCTCACGGTGAGAATTTCCGAACGAAGTGTTCATGTGATTATAGCAGTTGTGCATTGTCCATTGAGTAAAGTCTGGAAAAGTATTTGTAGGTAAATTTAATGCAGAAATTAAGTGGGCATTTTGGACAACACAAAATTAAGATTTAGAGTTGAGAATTTAGATATGCAATACATTAGTTTGAAAAGAAGTTGTTCTGGTAGAGGATCTGTATCATGTAGTGTGCATAGTCTTAGCTAGTCTTGTTTGGAGTCATTGGGTTGAAATTGTGGCGGGGGAGGGGGGTGGGGGAGGTTTCTATGTAAATTCAGTGTTGTTTAAGAGGGAAAGGAAACTGTGATTCAATGTAAAAAATAAATTATAAACTATAAGATGAAATGAGGTCGAGGTCTCAATGTGTTTCAAGGTAATGTGGGAGTAGCATGTTACGTCTGCAGGGTTTTGGAATCGGGGACTAATAAAAAAGAAGAGGGTTGAGTGATAAATAACTTTGAGAGGGAAGATGGGGTGGAGATGGGCATTTTACGCGACATGTACTCATGAATAAATTGGAATGGTGAAGTGCGGCGCTATAGTACAATTTGGTAGGGTAGGATCGAGATGGGTAGATATGTAAAAGGTAGTGGGAGAATGTATATATGTTCTCAAATTATGGTGTTATGATTCACCCTAAGACGAAGGGTAGGAATGGGTAATGAGGGAAATATTTTAAAAGGGGTTTATGTGGTCGAAGAAACGATGGTATGTTTTTTACGTAAATATAACAATGAATGAAATAGCACGATTCTCTAAAACGAAATTGATAAATGCAATGGTTTATTAAGAAGAAAAACAATGGAAGGTCATATTTATGGGCTGTCGTTTGCAGGCCTGTCAACGCTTTCTTAGAGGTGTCTGAGCACCTTCAGGCTATTTGTGATGGCGTCAGAAATTAATGCTAGTGACTAGTTGTGGTTGTTCGTGTTTTGTGTGAAAAAGGAAAGGTTTTATTGTTATATATTATTTTTTATGTCTTGATGGCTATTAATTCCTTGTATAATTTGTATTGATCCAGATTTGTGGATATAACGTAGAAGCATATGAAAATATAGCAAACATGAGTGTGATACCTTAAAGTACTTACCTCCGGCCACTAGTGCATAGTAGCTGTTGTTGGGGAAGTGCCAATTATGCACAGTGGTGTGACCCGTTTCAGTGACGTGAGCTAACGTAGTTAAGGTGAAAACAAAGAAGATGTCACGACTTGTCAGTAGATGTGTTTGAAAACGTGATAGGAAGGCGAGACCGATTCGTTAGCCGACCTAATTAAAGAAAGTGATTGGGACGCTCGAGTTCAAATAAATGATTCTCTTTAAAATCGTACACTTTGGTTTGGAGATCTTCAATTAACTGAATCTGGTCAGTTTTGTTGCAAGTTTCATGAGAAAGCTGTAGTAATAAGTGATATAGTTTAGTGATTTTGGGCCCAAACAAAGTAAATTCAGTTAGTAAATATCAATATTGATCTAAAAGGTGCAATCATAGTTAGAAGTGAGTTGGCTGGGTAATATGTCCCTCCGTACCTACAGAGTTCAGCTTCCATTCCCGATTTTACCTTTTAGTGTCAGTGGTTAAGAAAGTGGTCAAGAAACTGAAATGATGTGATAAAGTAGTTTTTAATCGGTTTAATAGCTTATCATTTATTTTTTATATTTATTTGTTGTTATAGGAATTTATCTCAAGTGGATGTTGAGCGAAAAAGAGGAAGGAATGAAAAAGAGAGATGAGGAAGATTTTGGAAATGTTCTGAACGTAGCGTTCAATTATCCAGTGAAATTTCAGTAAAGATATGGCCTGTTGTGCTTTTGGCTAGAAATGAACACTTACCGATGATCTCTTGTCGAGTTGTGTCTAAGGTTCCCTGAACAGTTTTTAGAAGCTCTGATCGTCGTGTTCTTAGCCGCTAGTAACATTTTCAAAGCGCAGGAACTCTTGATTTGTTGCAAAAGTGGCGCGAGATTTCTTAACAGATTCTTTAATTGCAACAAGTATTGTGATAATATTGTACTTATGAGAACAAAATGTAAAATGACTGTAAGTGAAGCGAAGGGTATAGAAAGGAGGAGTACTCACTGTGTGGACGAAACTTGGGGATGACCAAATTCATCTGCTTTTGCGGACAAGACCTACCTATAAAATGGATGAAATAAGTAGACATTAACAATTAGGATGCAAAGTCTGAAATTAGTACTTACAGTTTGATGTCAGCTGTTTCCAGTAACAGAAAAGAATTTGAATTTTCCTGAATTGAGTGTTTGGCTTTTGGTAGAAATAAACAAGAAAGTTAAGTATAAATATTATTACAGGGCGTGAAGATAAAAAAAGAAGTACTCACACTGATTTTCGAGTAAACACGGCTAAAAGTTTATGAAGAAAAAAGTGGGAGAATATTAGCGGGATAAAACAATTTTTATTATCCAACTCTACGAGTAATTTAAATATGTAAAGGGTATTAATAATGTACTTATGGATCCTTTAAAAGACGGTGCCTGCTATTGTTTTTGCGCATACGTTCTGCGCATCTCGAGATGCTCAGGTTTCCTTTCGGTGATGCTTACTAATACAGTGATATTTTTGAACGGTTTAAAACTATCCGGAGAAAATAGATCTTAGTAAGTACTCTTGGTGTCCAAAAAGAGAATAGAGCGTTTTCACATGACGTCACGGCGGCCATGTTGGTGTTCCAAAACAAAGAAATGGCGGCCATGATGGTGTACCAAACTAATCCTCCGGGAATTGAACTCTATTTTTATGCAAATACTTTCTTTTGTTTCAGTAATCCAATATGGCTGCAGGTCACGTGAGTGAAAACGCTCTATTGTGGGTAACCGCGCATTTTTCAGAGATAATTAAGCTTCAATTTACATACATACATACATACTTAATTGACCGCTTCCCATAGGGGCTTTTCAGGGCCAATGAAACACAACGAAACGACAGAACAGAACAACAACAACTGTTAAGAATCCCAACTGGCTGGAGGCAAACCAGTCGGCTATTTACAAGTGCGGCTGGGAAGTTGAACCAGGGAAAGAACGCCATCCATTGTTTTGTATTTTATAGCTTTTTACAAATCTTTTTGATCAATTATCTTTGCAAAATGCGTGGGTACCGCCAATTTTCTTTTTGGATTTAAATAACACTTGCTAAGATTTACATTTCCTTTATGATCATAAAACGGGGCAAAAATACCTTTGAATTAGTAGGCACCGTACTCAAATGCAAGTTTCGTGTTGCAAATGTATTGGAAAACTGTCGTGATAATATGGTTGTAAAACAATGTTATATCTGGGGTGTTACAAGTGTCGTTGCCAGGTCCTCTCCTCAAAGCAAAGGGAGAGGTCCTGTGAATGTGGTTTGCTAGAAATCGGTTGTTTTGAGGAATTGGTCAAAAATGAAATGATGTGACGAATTTGTTTTTTTTAAATAATCAGTTTAATAGTTTATTTCTTTTAAACTTATATTTTGTTAGTGGATGGTGTGGGGAAAAGAGAAAGAACGTTTATACAAATTTTGGGGAAATAGAGTTCAGTTATCGTTTGAAGATCGGTGGATTGTAGTGTTGTTGGGTAGTAATAAATACCAATTTGCGCTAGTTTTACAGACGATCTCTGTTTTTGTCTTAAAGTTTCCTGAGTAGTATTGAGAGGTCTTGTGATGACGGTGTTAATTCCCAATGGCTGGTACTGCGTTGCGTCAGCTAAAGGAGACGAGCATCCTTTCAAAGCGCAGGAACAATTGCAATAAAATAAGATGTGGCCGAACTGTTAAAATGGCTGTAAGACTATTAAAAAAATGCACTCACTGTGCGGACGTTACTAAATGGTGTGACAAGTGAAGAAGAACATTCTCTGCCTGCTATGGTCAAGACGTATCTGAAAAATGAAGTGTCAAAAAGAAGTACTTACAGTTCAATGTCGGAAGTCCCCAATAACGGTTAAGGTCATTAGAAAGAAGCAGCAAGTTCAGTGCGAATAGTGCATTACGACTTTTGAAAACGAAAGATGTACTCACGGTTTGTGTTGCAATTACTGGTGTTAGTTGTCTGTCGACGGTTTTCGAGTGAATGGTGCTTAAAGATGAAAATACACAAGAGTTGACATTATAAAACATAATGAAGTACTTTTGAGATATTCTCTGGATGAAGAGAGCTCAAAGAAGCACGTACAGTTCAATGTTGGGAGTCCCCAATAACGGCGTAAGATTTTTCTGCTAAAATTACTGGTAAGAACAAGCGATTTTAGTGAATATTATATAGGACATAAGATAAAGTCTAGTGAAACCGAAAAATGTACTTATGGTTTCTATAGCCTGAGTTTTGAAGTGAATACACCTGTAAAAAAAAAAAAAAAGGTGAAAATAGAGACGTACAGGGCTGACATTGTGTAGTCGCCACCGAAGTGGAGGTGACGACGGTGGATATTTAAATATCCACCACTTGGCAAAGACACTGAGAGGAATAGTTGTTTTAGTATATACTAAAACTGTGAGAATATTGCACAAAAAGATGATTTTAACTCATTTATTCCTGGAAAGATTACAACATTTCCTGTCGCAGGAGTTGAATAGCAAAAGGATATCCGTTGAACGGTATCCACTGTTTTAGTATATACTAAAGAACTGTTATTCAACGTAAAAGCTATTAATGACACTTACACTTTGGAGATCTTTCAACTGGAACGTCTCAGTTTTGTTAGAAGGTTTCGTGCAAATTTCTTGGAAGCTGTACATTATGATTGTAGATAAAACGAAAAAGGCATATCAGTGATTTGGTATTTTGATCCTGGCGTCAAAAGTTTCAATAGCTGGGTTGGTTAAAGGTGATTTGTTCCTGTATCTACGGAGTTGAGCTTCAATTCCGAATTCGAGTATTGATGTCAGTGGCATGGTGGTGTACGAAATTGGCGAAGAACGGAATATGATGAAATGACTGTGTATGGGGAAGAGAAATTCTTAAGAAGAATGTGAAAATGTAATAGACAAACCATAGATAAGTCGGTGAAGGAAGAAGGATTTGATAAAGTCATTTTAATATTTTAAAATTAATTTCATGGTTTATAAATTCAATTTATGTTTATTTTTAAGTTTTATTTTTAAAAATATCAGTAGATGGTATGCGGAATAGAGAAGAAAAGAGAAAATGAGAAGGAATTTTGATAATTTTTGCAATGTTGAATGAGTGGTTTGTTGTGCTTTTATCTAACGGTTTTGTCTAAGCTTCCCTGAGGAGTATTAAGGGGCTCTCATTAGAGTGTTTTGAGCGGTTGGTGCATTTGTATAGCTACAGTTCAAGGAGACAGCAGTTTTTGAAAGTACAGGAAAATGCGGCTAAGTCCTGCTATGGCTTGGGATTAGTTGTCAATGAAAGCGCATCATTTTTATGGGCTTCTTTCATTGCAACAAGTGCAAAAATTTAATGGAGTATCGGAAGTAGAAAATGGCTGCGAGAAAATGCACTCACTTTTGTGGACGCAAATAACTGGAGAAGGGCGTTGACTGTCTTTTGAGACCAAGCCGTCCCTGTTAATGAATTGAATAACACTATTCAGTTAACATATTTTGCGGATAAAGAGTGTCACAGAAGTACTCACAGATCGATGTTGGCAATCTCCAATAACGGCGTAGAATTAGAATTTCTTGTAGTGTGCCCCTAGGTAACTGATAAAAAGAAACGTGTTCAGTGTGAATATTAGTCTAATGTTATAAAAGGCCAACGTAGAGGAAAAGGGTACTTACAGTTTCCTTGGCAATTAAGAGCGTTCTAGTTGCCCTTGCGGTAGTTTTTAAGTGAATACGGATAAAAGTTGAAAAGAAAGAGGCCTGACAATATGAACATGATAAAGGAAGATTCTTTATCAAAGTGTAGTGTTTTTAAGTGCGTTAAAACAGGGACTGCGAGGAACGTTTAAAAGTGGGGGGTGGGGCTAGGCTTGGAATGGATCCAGGGAAGGGTGCGGAAAGAGTTTTGGAGAAAACAATATCAAGCGAAAAAAAGTGGCGGGGCTCAGCCTCTTCCTCTCCGCGGCTCCTGTAAAAAGATGTGATCAAAACAATTTCAAATTGTTTTAACAAAAAACGGTTCCCACGATTGAGACCGAAAAGGAAAATGGCTGTAAAAAAGGAGTGAATAAGGAGACCTTTAAGTATCTTTTCCAGGTGAAGAGTGTTACACTTACACTCTCCAATAAAGGCGGAGAATTGGGAAGTTACTGTGGTAAGCGTCCAGCCAAGAGTAAAAATAAGAAGTTCAGTGTGAATATTATAAATTGTTTTCACGTGACGTCACGACATTCATGTTGGGTTCCTCAACTAATCCTCCTGGAAAGAAATTCTATTATCATGCAAACGTTTTCTTTTGTTTCAGTGGAACAACAAGGTTAATAATCGCGTGAGTGAAAACACTATAGGGTATATATTAAAGGCTAGTGTAGACTAATAAGAGTACTTACGGTTTTCAAGGCAATTACTGATATTTCAGTTGTCCATATACTAGTTTATAGATAAGTGAAAGAGGCTAAAAGTTGAATAAACATGACTGACGGCATTAACATGAAAGTCTTGAGTTCTTTCAACTACGTGTTATTTAACAGACTGACGCACAAAATGAGTACAAATATTTCCCGATGTTGTACATTTGTCTGTATTGTTTATCAATTGAAGGTAGAGTTGCAGAAACAATTCCTTTTTTCTACCAGGCGCGTCTACTAAGAATTGTATAGAAATTTTGTAATATAATGGGTCATTCGTCTTATGGGAAAAGGACAGTCTTTTGCTTCGAGTTCTACAAGTCCTGATTTTTCTTTAAGATCAAAATGTTTCAAATGGATTGCATACCGCATAACGAATTGAGCCATACTGTTAAAGTATTTGGTTTGCTCCTAAGGTCAGGGGGGTGGTAAATTCGTTATAAAATCGAAAGATATTTCCGAATGCTTAAGCCCTTTTTGGAAGCGAGTTCTACTTCAGGGGTTGGAGGTGAAAAACAAACAAATAAAATGAAATGAAAGTCTTTGTTCTTGTGATGGTTCTGTCATGATCCTTAAGTCATGGAGGGGTTCGAGAAAGGGTAGATCAAGCCAATTTTGCAGTGCCGATTTTAATCTATATAGACCAGGAGCGCACGAGTAGGAGCTTGCCTCTCCTATACAAGCCCTATGAGTCAACTTCCTCGTATCTTTCTATTTTTAGAACGCCACGAGGTCTTCGGCTCGGCACACACTGTTTAGAATGGGCAATCAGAATAAAGGTATTGTGGAAGAAAGACAAAAATAGCAAAAACAATGTATGCAAATTGTGCAAATTGATGTAAATTGTTGTAAATGCGAGTCTCCTGCTAAAGGATTAGTTCTAAAAATAGAAAGATACGCGCAAAGGTTGACTCAAGGATATAATGCATTGGGAGGCTCCTAGTCATGGGCTCCTGTATAGATCCAATTTGAGCGAAGTGCGAGTGCCTTAGGGACATGCAATCTTAATTTAATTATCGGGGAGGGATTTCACAATGACCTCATGAAAACAATAGGTTTATAACGACAGGGCTGTAGTAAAGGACGGAATAGCAAGAGAAATACATGACCTCATGAAATCTGTTGACAAGGACAATTTTAGGGAGGGAAGGCGTAAAGGGGCCATTTCCGAGTTGCTGTTTGTCTTGGTTTCGAAATGAGTCTTGGGTGCTCAACTATTGTAAGGGAAATGAGTTTGATTTGCATAAGAATACGCAACTCATGTCCATTTGAATGGTTGTGCACCAGGACTCACTTTCAAGCTGAGGCATGTAGCAACTCGGAAATGGGCTATTGCAAGGTTGTCATGATGATTATGAACTACACGTAGGGACTCGTTGAGGAGAGGGAAAATTAGAGATGAAAAGGACTATGAAATTAAAATGGGAATAAGACTGAAGAAACAAGGGAGGGGAGGGCAAAGTGACATGTCCTTAGGTAATTCAGGCGCGTGGTGACTGGGTAGGGCTTCATGCGTTAATATGTACTTATTAACTGAGTGGGAGGGCCGGACTGGAAAATATTTGGCCCGAGGTCATGGCATACGGAGTATGTGCGTCGTGATTGAGGACCTAAACTCATGTTATCATGTGGGCTCTTAAACTGTTGATGATCAGAACATGAAGTTGGACAAAATAAGTAACAATTTTGCACTAAAGACTTAATTACTATGTTGTTTGCATTTGCTTTTCTGGCGACGAATTCCTTCAAAATTGCATCGCGCGGAGCAGTACGTGTTCCTAGCAGGGCCGTACGGCTTTCAGGCCCTGTTCGCGCTAATGCGTGCGGCTCTCATACGGGGATTTTCCCAAAAGTTTTACAACCGCACGCCGGACCGCACTGGCCATTTGATAATAATAATTATAAGAATAAAAGCAAGGTGACACACGCTAACACCAACCCGGTGTGGCCAACACATCACGCATGCGCACAACCATTTCACCCGGTCAATTTAGAAGCCATGGACAGGGTGAAATGGTGAAATTGTTGTGCGCATGCGTGATGTGTTGGCCACAACGGGTTGGTGTTAGCGTGTGTCACCTTGCTTTTATTATTATCATTTGATAATGCATATTATCATTTGTCATGGGTCCGTATACCTTATTTGCATTTGTCGTTTTACTCGCTTGTCTAATGAAGGGAGACATCGACCAAGACATCGCAATTATATATGGAGTTTCTTTAACGCTTTGTTTTTATAAAGATGGAATTTGAACTAAATGTTAAACGCACCACACCCCAAAAAAGCAGAAACATTTCTGCATTTAAATTAGTTGAAAGGAGTGCCAAGCAAAGGTTTAAAGTCAAACATTTTGGGGTGGTTTCGATAATCACACCAACGGAGTTGTTGCATGTTATCTTAGGATTTGTCTTGATAGAACTCACAGCGATAAGGACCAGACTGTTATGTGTTTACAATGAATTGTATCAACGAAATTACTACAAAGAAGGTAGTAACACTGACTTTTGGGAGTCATAATTTGCATCGCGTCGAATGTTTAACAAACGCGCTTTATTTCGGGATATTTTACGATGACTGCAAGATCCAAATCATTCGCTCACTCACTCAAGTAGTGTGGATAAAAGTTTTTTTTCCTAGTTTGCAGAGTGCAACGACGATATACATGTTTGTTAGCTACCTGCGTCTGTTATGGGTGAAATTCGCTTTATTCTAGTCGAAAACGCGTTGAGAAATTTGGAAAGTAGAATTTTGGAACTTTCTGACAGGTACTTTGGTTGACAAGATTTGAAGGCTATTTTGTAGAAGACATTTTATAATTAGGCAGCGGAATTCTGTGAAGGCATATAATGTAGCTTGGTATAAACAGGAGAAACTCTACCCTTCCACGGCCGAGTTCATTTAACGAGAGCCAATTCTCAAGAGAAATGCACCACAAAACAGAACAAGCGCCCCACTTAAAGTGTGATAACTTTGTGCACCGCGCACTTATTTTTGCACGCATATACTTCACCTTTACTGTGGTCCGTCTTTTAATTTGTCTTCTCCAAAGTCGTCCTTGTGTCTGGAACGCAGCATCATATTAATTAGTCACAAGATCACTTCTTCTTTCAGCAACCATAGCTCTATAAACTTCCTCGGCAAAGGCAACAAGCTGTTTGCCCGAAGGCGAAGCGATGAGTCTCCAAATTGGGCTTCAATTTATTTGGTTCAGGAAGGTTGCTGATTGGCTGGTAAGTGTACATTCCAATGCCCAATCGAAGTGACAACAAAGTGTGTCACATGTAACCTCATATTTGCAACATCTACACGAGAAAAACTTCCCTGGTGTGCATTCGCCATGAAAATCACTGCTATTGTTGCTAATTTGCCGTACTTTGGAACTTTAGTGGTCTGAATGCAAAGTACGTGCTGAAGGCAAGCGTGAAATTATCAAGAGCACGGATTTCGTGGAAAACGCTGAGATTTCAAGATGAAATATTTATCTTGTTTTTAAAATACAAAACAAGACCTCACAACTGACATTCTCTTTGGTTATGAAACATATTGAAACTATGAAATAATAAGAAAATATGGCAGAATCATTTTTATGGTTGTCATTGATCAATTAAAGGGGCTAGTGAAAAGTCGGGTTGACGTAGGTTTTGGTGCGTGGCCAATGAAATATGTATTAAACAAGTCACGTGATCAAAGGCCGAGCCTTAAAAGACGTTGGATTTGGATAGTACGGGACAAGTCACGTCATCCTCTGCGTAACAACCTGCGAAACTCATGGTCAATAAAAAAAAAGCCAAACAAATAACAAGATGTGGTTTACGCGTTATGTCACGGACGCCTTTTCGGATACCACAAACAATCAATCTTTCATAAGCCACTTTTATTTGAACCTATCGCTGCTGTAAATCTATGGATCTATTAAATTTTGTACTGTTAACAAGGGTCTATGCACCGTTTGAGGCCTGTTATCAGTGAGTTTATGCTTTTGAACGCGAAACTCAGCCATTTAATTCTTTTTCCCATTTCATCTATTGTCTAAGCCCTTTGTATGTTTTGAATAGAATTTCCAAGCCATAGTATGCGGAAAACCGCATTTATAGTGTGGTTTCATTCCACTTTAAGTCCGATCGCCGCCATGTTGGCAGACTAAAACAGAAGATCTCTCATTGACTTCCTTTGTTTGACAACCAGCAATTGTTCATTACACCGTTGTCACGTGTCTCAACAAATGTTGCAAACAACTCATTAGACTTCGTAAAATGGGTCTATACGATTTTGTATTGATTATGCACTCAACAAAATTACTTCATCGCTGTGTTTCCAGAACACTTTCCGTATTCTTGGTTTGCACCCACGTGATGACACGGCTATGTCGGTGTACAAAACAATAGAAAATAACCCTACAAGTTTTGCATAGTAATTGAATCAAATTCCCAAAAGATACTTTAATGCATTGTTCTGTACACCAACGCGGCCACCGTGACGTCAGATCAAGTGGTTTAAGATTTATTTAACACGCATATCATAAACAAGTCTCGTGGCACTCGACAATTCTTTCTCCAGGGTGAGATAAGACGTCAGCTTGCAAAGGCGCCTCTGGCAGCCGCTATCATTCCATATTTGGTCTCACCCACCCACCCAACCCATTCATTTATGTGAAAGGAGAACAGACCACAACACCGAGAGTCTCCCTTCCCCCCCCCTCCCCCCCTCCACGACCCCGACCTCCGATCCTACACTTCACGAAAAGTGTGGGAGGTTTTTAAGTCCCACAGTGTTGAGAAACAGCAAAGGTTGAGTGAAGTCTAACCATTTAAGGGTGTAATTACAAAGGTAGCACTCAGTTTCTCCTCAGTTATTTTAAGACCTGAGTGTTGTTCCTGTCGGAGTCGAACTTGCAACCTCCCGCATGGCAGCCTGGTGCTCTACCAACTGAGCCACTGGTGCTCGGTCTCGCATTTAATCACCTCCATTGCAACGTATAGCGCAATTTCACTCACGTGATCAGTAACCTTGTTTTTTCATCGAAACAAAACAAAACGTTTGCATGATAATACAGCCCCATTCCCGAAGGATTAACGAGGGACATCAACGCGGCCGCCATTCCTTTGTTTAGGAACAGCAACATGGCCGCCGTAACGTTACGTGAAAACACTCTACAGGAAGAGGTGTCCCTCTAAAATAAACGCACGTCGAATCGAAGAACGCGGTGTCTTCTTTCAGCACCCAACCCCATTAAGAAACGAGAATGAGCCGATCAAAACTATTCAATAACAATTCAAAACACAAATTTATTTTAACATCAAAACAACTTTAATTGTTTTTTTTTTGGGTGATGTAGCAGCTGATCCAAAGATTACTCGCCATTGGTTCGCAACCCTGACCCCAAACTATAGCTAAAACAATAGAAAGAATGACATATCATTGTTTCCTGCAAGGGTTGCGAACCAATGGCGAGTAATCTTTGGATCAGCTGCTACACTACTGTTTTATTTTTTCATCCCTACTTTCCTGTTCACATTACACGCACGAGTGCGGACCTATGAAACAATTACTTCTGTCTGAAATTTTCGTACTGGAAAAATGCCTTCTTAAACCTTAACTTTAGACTTTACTTTCATACTACTATACGTGTCATTCCTATACTAAAAGCCGCCATAAATTCAAATTGATCATTATCCTGTTTTTTCTCTCTTGTACATGCAAAATTCTGCAAATTCAAGATGAATGAAACGCTTTAAAAGGACGGTTTCCATTCGACAGAACTGACCGGCCGGATCGGTCATTTTGAAGGACTAACTCTACAACTCTTCAAATGGACAAACTTAGAGGATGATGTATACTCTTCCAGATGAAAGCGAGCTAGGGATTATCATGCAAGTGTTACTTCAAATTGTTGCATTTTCTTTGCAAACTGACGGGTTGAAATTTTGAGGAATTTACATGCTGATCAAAAGTCAAGAGTCAAGCATAAGCCCCTCCCACCGACGGAATGTCAGCTCACAAATCTTTTTTATGGTCTTCAATTTACTCGTTGGACGAAATCACGTTTTTCTGCAAATCTCGCCGTCATTGCTTTTTGTGATTTGAAAACAAATAGAGCGAGTTTCAATCGAGTGTCGTAAAACCAAAACCAAAGTAGTTACTTTGACCAATCAAAAAGGACGGAGACAATCCGGTAAACCAATCAAAACTCGAAGTAATTACACGTGGCTGACACAAAGCCCGGGAAAATGTGCACGAGCGAGCCACGATTGGTTTTGGTTTAACCTCTGATTGGTTGAAAAAGTGGCGCGAGAACTTTGAACCAACCACTGAGTGAAATAATTATTAATCATAAACCAAAGTAATTCGCTAATTACTTTCGACACTCAATTGAAAACCGCTCTATCAAAGTAATTACTTCCAACAACCACAGCAGTTGCAAACAGCGCAATGAACCTATCAAAATTTCATAACAATCCGTGTAACTTGCTCAAAGCGCGGGAAAAACGGAATTGGCTTTGGTGTTGATAAACTGGCGCGAGATTTTTATACCAATCAGTGAGCGTAGGAAATGCAAAGGCGTATGCAAATCGTGGCGTAATTGTGGGCGATTGGTTCCTAGCAACTAATGCATTATTCATGAAAACTTCAGAATTTTCCAGAATTTCGTTTGGCGCTTGCGTAAATTTAAGCGCCGTATTTTTTATGGCTTTTTTTAGCAGGGAAATTTTGTCAAGGTCAACAAAGGTCATACCAATTTCTATCACTGGAAATTTCCATCGAAAAAGTTTTACAATAAACTAATTAATTCTAATCCTTGGCAGCACATTATTTGTTGGAAGAAAACACAGCTGTTGTCTAACAGAAATTATTACAAGATATGAGGGAAAAACGATTTGCCTATGGTTGTAGTTTATGATAAATTTTCATAAATTATCATACATGATAAATTATAATAAGAACAATAAAAGATCTTCCAGTTCACCGACATTCGTTGTAAAGAAAGAGAATTTCTTTAAAGTGCCCAGTACCCCTGACTCTTCAAATAGGCCATTGTGATGGTAATTAGTTCTACTTTACAAACTTGAATTCGCGTTGAAGTGGAGACAGACATGAACTCCATTCCTTACTTGACATCACAAAATACACGTAATTGATTTTGAAGACACAAAGACAAAGCTCTCGGTTGGAAATGAACAAAAAAGTGTGCCGATTTACCCTAGACGTTAGAGTGTTTTTAAAGGAAACATTTCTAAGTTTGGTGAACGTCAAACAAAAATTAACGGTACAAGATGCTTGAGAATTTTTGCACATAAAAGGAAATTAATTTCAAAATCTTTCCATCGCCAGAGCATTTAAATCTGCAAGGCACAAAAACAACAGAAACAAGCACATTGAACTGTTCCACTCATTCTGCGAACGAAGCAACAGCGCATGTCAGACACGTGAGCAATGCAGTGTAAATTTATCGAATGAAGGAATTAAGTGGGTGCCACAGGACACCAACCCATGACCTCTACGATGCCTGTGCAATGCTTCACCAACTGAGATATGAAGCCACACAGTTGGGAACAGGTCAATTTGTTGGGCTCATGTGTTCCCGTGAAAGGGATTCAATGATAGAAATGTATATAATTTTAAGCGCGGGCTAGAATAGACGACAGAGAGAAGTACTCACACTTAGCTGGACAATTCAAGCAATAGGCCATTTCCGAGTTCATGTCTCCCTCATCTTCAAAGCGAGTCTAAGTGCGAAGTTTTTGTGATGGTAATTAGTTCTGTTTTACACATGAATGAAAACTAATTTTCATAAGAAAAACTTCGCACTTAGACTCGCTTTGAAGATGAGGGAGACATGAACTCGGAAATGGCCTATTACATGAAATGATGGAAGGGTGTAATACGCCTGTAAAAAAGGACAGAATAC
>NC_090882.1:5029192-5049192 GCF_036669935.1 Montipora foliosa
CGCTGCTGCTGCTAATGATGATGATGGTGCAGAGGGGGAGGAGAGGGACAATGATGATAAAAAGTTTTGAAAATTTTAAATACAATGGACACTGAATTGGTATTATATATATATAAGTCTTGTGTTCATTTTCAAATCCTATGATGATAATAGTAATAATAATAATAATAATAATAATAATAATAATAATAATAATTATTATTATTATTATTATTATTATAATTATAATAATAATAACAATAATATTGTCATAGATGATGTTCTAGAGGTTCTTCAGACAGGATAGTTTTTAACCTAAATGTTTAAAATGCCAAGAAAAGCAGTTGAAGATAATTTCGTTTGGGATTACTGATATATATAACATATGCAATTTTCTTTTTCTGCATTTGCATGACGCACTGAATTTTCTCTTTCATGCAAGCTAGCTAATCTTTCACAGCCCTAAACAAATACGTAGAAACAGCGATGCTCAACAAATAACCTTTTTTACCTCAGAGGGATTTGCAACCAGTCCCCAGTTCATTGCATTATTATGGAGTTCTGCCCAAATGGCCAGCTGTATGAGGTCTTGCGGAATGGTCGCCAAATAACCCCCTCTCTGTTGGTGAAATGGTCCACGCAGATTGCCGATGGAATGCATTACCTCCATGTCCACAAAATTATTCACAGGGATTTAAAGTCGCCTAAGTAAGTCACCTTTTTATATGTTGATGAAAGTGTTTTTTTAATCACTGTTTGAGTATGATGAGTTATCAATCAGCAGTTTTCAAGTCATTCTTTTACCAACAGAGACATTTAACCCAACCGTAATTACTGATCCTAATCTTAGGCATGAACAGCTACATGTATTTTTGGGTATGAGCTAGGTTTACTATTTTGAGTTGTTTCAAAATTGGTTTAGCAAGTCATGTGATCTTTGAGCTGCAATCTTTGACTGACATAGGTGGGGATGGGATTTGAGAGTAAGTAGGAGTACCCAGAAAGTAATAAGAGAACAAAGAGTTTTATCTTTTAGTGGAACATGGAGATGAATTGAAAGTGAATAGGTCAACTGGTGTAGGGCGCATTAAGACAATTTTAATAAATAGAAATAAGAAAGGTTTGGGTCCTATTTCATTGCCTAAGCTACCTTCCTAATAGTACATATGACTTCTAAAAACTATTGTAAGCCGTAAGGCATCATTTAATTCCCAAAATGCAGCTCAAACTTTACAATAACCAAGGGACTTAAAATACTGTAATAAGTCACTTGGTCCCTGTGCTTATGCAGTCTTTTACATCATTCGCACTTGTCAGAAAACACAGCTAAAAAGATGCCTAATATACCATATTGCAATTTAGTTACTGGACATAAAATTAGAGGTAGGTAATTATTATCTCCACTTCTGTATCCCTGCATGCTCCCACAGTATACCACAACTCAAGGCATTTCCTGTTGGTAACCCATGCAGGTAATTACCTGAGCCCAACAGGGCTTAAATGGGTGGACAGAATTAAAAAACCCCCTTTTTCTGTTGGTCATGGATGACAATATCTCAATATTATTAAACCCTTCTCTGTGTTCTATGACTTACCGGTAGTTAATTTTTTAATTCTGCTTTACATAGTGTCCTTGTTGGTTCACGTGACATTCTCAAGATTTCGGATTTTGGCACCTGCAAAGAGTTTAGTGAGAAGAGTGCCAAAATGACGTTTGCTGGAACTGTTGCCTGGATGGCTCCTGAGGTGATCAGAAATGAGCCCTGCTCAGAAAAGGTTGATGTTTGGTAAGCTGCTTCTTTTGCCACTTAAATGGCCCATTTCAATGAGGTCTGTATAATGCCTGATGAGCCAGAAAGAACTTGATCACATAACTTTACTTGTAACAGGTGCGCAAGCTATAACTCCTTTAAGGGCAAATCACCCTTCCCACCCCACCTCCTCCAGTCATACATGCCACATGTGAGGTGAAGTTTCTAGAACAAAGTGGAAACACTAATTATCAACTTCTGGTTGTTTTGCATGCTGTAAATTAACAGGCAAGAATACACGAGTAAGAAAGAGTTTAGAACAAAGTTAATACTAGTACTGTTGGTTTTATGTCATGACAGCATGCTGTGAGCTCTCTTTGTGTCGGAGCAGATAACATCTTTGACTTCTTTGTTTATTTTGCTTACCTGCTGTGTTTGTCAATTCTGCAGGTGTAAGCTCTCTCACCTTACAAAATATTTGTGTCGGAGCAGATAACATCTTTGACTTCTTTGTTTATTTTGCTTACCTGCTGTGTTTGTCAATTCTGCAGGTCTTTTGGAGTACTTTTATGGGAGCTTCTTACTGGAGAGATGCCTTACAGGGTAAAGTGTTTGATGTGCATTTTGTGATAATGAGGCGACAACAACAGTGATTATGATGATGATGGAGGTGATTGCAGTGATGATAGTGATGATAATAACAATGAATAATGACGATAACAAAAATAATGATGGCCTATTGCTTGAATCTTATGTAAAACCCTTTTTTCATATCACGCAGGATGTTGATTCCTCTGCAATAATTTGGGGTGTTGGAAGCAACAGTCTGCATCTTCCAGTTCCAACGACGTGTCCAGAGGGCTTTAAACTTCTTATGAAAATCTGCTGGTAAAGAAAAAGTGTTTTTATGCACTGTTAAGTTGCTTGGCATTCAATGCTTCATTCTTTCAGTATGTTGGAAGTGGTACTCTATGGAGAAGCTTCAATTTAATGTCAATGGTATTTTTTTACTATCCAAAGCTAGTAAATTTATTCAATTTTTTTTTTTACAAAATTAATCACTGAAGGCATCACCTTGCATAAAACGAAAGCTACGGTCCGCTAGCTGTTCACGTTTTATTCATCATGTTCTTGATTTTGATTTTCTCCAGGAACGGCAAACCGAAGAACCGTCCGTCTTTCCAACAAGTGCTTCTCCACGTAGAGATAGCCGCTGGCGATGTGCTTAAAACACCGGAAAAAGTCTACCTTAATCAGCAGGTGTGGAAACGAAATAGTTGGTCGTGAATTGGCCCACTTCCGGCCACGGAAGCTTAAGCCTAATAGAGGGATTGAGTAATTGACTGCTGTCAATATTTTGCCCAATCAGTGCACGACAGACGCTGAGAATAAATGGACCAATCATAACGCACAGCAAATGTAATGCAGCGTGCGTTAAGCGCGGGAAAATTTGTGCAAAAAAAGCGAATTTTTTTTTGGTTTTTTTCTGATTGGATGAAAACATGGCGCGAGATATTCAGCCAATTACAAGTCACACAAAAACCAAAGAGATTAAATTCGGCTTTGAAGAGTGGTTTATTAGACCAACTCGTCTAACTCTTTGAGAATAAAACGCTTTGTTCCAAATATTTCCGTATCGTTTGAATGTGAATGCTACATTATAAAGCAAATACAATACACAAAGAATCTTAACCCCGGGAGATTTGAATTGGGTACAACATTAGTTGGTCGATTTGGTCTATTAACTGAGAGATATATGGTTTTCGTCGTTTGAATGTGAATGCTACATTATAAAGCAAATACAATACACAAAGAATCTTAACCCCGGGAGATTTGAATTGGGTACAACATTAGTTGGCCGATTTGGTCTATTAACTGAGAGATTTATGGTTTTCGTCGTGTTCTCTACTTTCTCGAATCCTATAATACACCTTGTTTACCCCCAAAAATTTTACATAATCTTTGTTTGCAATTCTCTTGGGAGATAAAGATGTCTCAAGAGATATCGAAAACAGTGCCCAGGCAATTTTTTTGGGGATAAACAAGGTGTATTATGAGACTTGAAAGAGTAGAGAATTCGACGAAAACCGCGGCGAAAATGCGACGACTCTCTTAATAGACCAATAATGTCTCAGGACTCATATTCTTATCAATCGTTTCAAGTCCTGGGGCCGGTTGCTCGAAGCCTAGTTAGCGCTAACCGTTGGTTAAGAGGTATCAAAACCAATAGGTTTCCAAGGTATTTGACGCTGGTTAGCGCTAACCATGCTTCGAGAAACCCAGGCCTGGGCTATAAAATGGGGACATTAAAATCTACGACTGCCACGCCAACGAAAATGTCACCTCAAAATAGGACTTTGCAGATCGTCTTTCGCGATTTTCCGTCTCGTTCATGTTGTAGAATGCGGGCGAATTATCCTAAAAAAAATTTTACGAGCGTTTTTTGAGAGTTAATAACATACATGAAAAAATACTGCATTCTGATTGGCTAAGAGAAATGCATTTTTTAGGTAACATAGTGCACAAAAGAGGAAGAGGTAATTCAGTGCAAAAAGAATTAATAAACAAAGCAGTCTGATTGGTCATTGAGCAAACAAGGTCACTAATAGCCAATCAAATGCTAGCCCTGCATCGTGCAATGATTGCGTGATTGCATGATACGCGTGCGTTGCTCAGCTTACTCGGATCGCGAATCTTTTCATGTGTATCATTAACAAGTAGTCACGTGCTTTTTCTCGTACAGTTTGGAATAAATAAACCCTACGGACTCGTGCAATTTTGCTTGTCTTTGAAAAATTTACTCGTTCTTATTTATTCCAAATTGCGCTTAAAATCATGTGATTACCTATACTAAAAATATAGATTGAAAGTATCACAATGGTATACTACCTACTTTCACATGCACAACTTTAGCTCATTAACTCTGCAGCCCTTAACTTTGTAAAATTCTGTTTTTACAGATAACGTGGCGGGGAGAAATCAAGGAAGAGTTTGAGAAGATGAAAAACAAAAGCAGCTCTCACATACAGAATCTACATCAACTGCATCAGCTCGACGAGGAACTGATTAGGAGGCGAAAAGAGGAACTGAGGTATGTATTGATCATTTTGTTAGCATACGGCGGTTTTGAGCCGCACGTCAGAAGACGAAAACAAAATGGTAACCCAGACTTCAAAAAATTTCATTCCCGTCGGAATGAAAAAAAAAAAGTATACTATTTTTTATAAATTTCTTGTGGAATCGAGATGCACTTTTTTCCTTTCAAAAGGTTTCGTATCAGTATTTTTTTATGTATGTTCGTTTTCATCGTGATACGCCCATGTGTTTCTGAACTTCTATCTAACTTCTTGTTTGATCAGGCAAGATTGTGATTTAGTGGTTAGGTCTACAGTTTCCAAGGTGTTCTTGATGAAATTGTCAAGAAATATGACAAATGTCTCACCAGTATCATTTTTCGGGCACTGTTCTTGGATTGCTCCTAACGTCACAGCGGCCATGTTGGTGAAAAGCGAAAAATTCTTTTGGTAATTTTACTTTACTATTATGCATAACTTGAGCTACTTTTTTCTGTTGTTTCGGTACCAACATGGCCGTCTTATCACGTGAGTGTAATCAAAGAATTGAAGTTACGGCTCTTTGAATAGATGATTTTGTTTTCAATGTTACTCGGAGATACTTGGAAAAAATCCGAGTTGTCCCGCTTCTGCACGAACCAACGACCTTCTGATTGCTAGTTCGGGTACTCTCCAACTGAGCTATGGAAGTCTCGCGGGAGCCTTCTAATTAGGGAGCTTTAGCAACGACAACGGAGACGTCAACGAGAACGTTACAAATTTGCATATTTAGTGGCCAAAGACAATAGCTTTGCACGCTCTGCACGTGCGTTTTCCATTTTTGTCTATTTCTTTGAAGTCGTCAGCAAAACAACAACAGAGAGCTTACGAAACGACGACGCCGACGGCAACGACGACGCTACAAAACAATAGGTTTAGTGAGCAAAAACAATGGCTCTGCACGCTCTGCACGTGCGTTTTACATTTTGGTACATTTCTTTGCCGTCATCTCCTAGATGACGACGTGAAATGACCAAATTCAAGGAACTGTGGAGGACGTTAGCACATGACGATGAATTTTCAGTTCTCTCTGTACGCGTCCAACCCACTCATACCAGTTTAATTCCTCAACAGTAGTTACACATTTTTAACGCGAAACGACATGAAATAGTTTCGTAGTTATATGGATAACGCGAACTCGTATTTTTAAATGAAGTCCTCGTAGCCGTCGTCGTCCTCGTTTCGTAAGCTCCCTAATGTGAAATGACCAACTTTAAGGTTTTATGAAGGACGTCAGCATTTGAAAATAAATTTTCATTTTCTCCCCTACAAAAAGCGCCGCTCATAACGTTTTTATTTCTGAGGGACTGCCATACCTTTCTCGCGTTAAAAAAACTTGGAATAGTCGTGAAGTGATTACAATAATGAGAATTCATGTTTTGTCACTGATGACGTTCTCGTTGCCGTTCCCGTCGTCGTTGCTAAAGCTCCCTATTAGGTTTTAGATGACGGCTGCCTGCTTTTTCCCGCTCAAATTATGGCTCGAATTGTCCGCTTTCGGGAAATAAGCTCAACTGGAAAAAACTTGGGCCGTAAATTACCGTTCAGCACTTGAACTTGGTCATGCAGTAAGAAGTACTTCTTGATTTTTCCAGGCATGCGCGTGACATAAGGGTTCACTACGAGCGAAAGCTGGAAAGAGCCAATAGTTTGTATCAAGAGCTAAACGAATGTATGCAACACTTGGAAGCCAGAGAGAAGGAACTTTTCAGGTGAGCCAAACGGAGGCTTACAATATTAATACTACTACTACTAATAATGATAATAACAACAATACTACTACTACTACTACTACTACTACTACTACTACTACTACCACTACTACTACTACTACTACTACTACTACTACTACTACTACTACTACTACTACTACTACTACTACTACTACTACTACTACTACTACTACTACTACTACTACTACTACTACTACTACTACTACTCCTACTACTACTACTACTACTACTACTACTAGTAGTACTACTACTACTACTACTACTACTACTACTACTACTAGTAGTAGTACTACTACTACTACTACTACTACTACTACTACTACTACTACTACTACTACTACTACTACTACTACTACTACTACTACTACTACTACTACTACTAATACTACTAATAATAAAACAAAATTAACTAAACAGTAAGTGACCCAAGTTTTAAGCCTTGATTTAAAAAAGACACTTGTTTTATTTTAAGTGGAATTTTCCTATTTAATGGTACGCCATTACTAACTTTAAAATCCTGAGAGAGCTAGATCGAGGAGAAGATGACGTCAAAGACTCAAGAGTTTAAGAATGCAATGCCTGTTTATGCGGCTGAATTAATATGCAGCACGGGAGTTTCGGGCTTTCAGAGTTTTGCATATGAAATAAGCTGCGTTTTACACGCTGAAATTTTTGCAAGTGAGTAAATGACGTCAATATATCCTAGATCCAACTCTCTGAGGTCCCGTTGGCCAGTTTGAAACGTGAGTAATGCCGGACTGTGAAGTCAAAAACTTACGCTCAAAGTAAACAGCCTTTGGATAAAAATCGAAGCTCAAACTTTGCCAGTCAAGTGTTAAGCAATGACCCTTTCAAAATCTGAAGGAAAAAGGAAGTGATTTTTTGATCATAGTATCACTTTAAGCACTGGAAGATAACGGGAGGCGATGGAATATTGATTTAAGTTTACATGAAGGAAAAAGGCTTCCCAATAGGTGGTTGCATTCCCCAAGGAAAGTGTGACACCAGATTTCTCGCTGCGTCGAGAACTTGAGTCCACACTCGAATTTGAAAAAGAAAAGAATGTAGAATTTAAGTAAAGTGATGACTCCAATTTGCATAAGTCTTTCAAGCGAGATCTAACCCCTTGTCGAATTTCAGCGAGGTGCTTAACGACCTGCCAGTTTATCCCATAAGGGAGTGATTTCGCTACAGCTAAGGACTGACGAGGCGACGTGAAAAAAAAAACATTGATATTTATGCTTTGCTTTTCCTTTGCCTCAGGCGAGAACGTCAATTCAAAGATGCGAATAGCAAAAAGCGGCTACTAAAACCGGAGCTAAAGGCTCGCACTGCAGTTGTTGGTAAAGTGTTGAACAATCAGGCATATTCTACAAAACAGACGTTTTCTAGCTGGTGAGTGGGTGTACGAAACAAAAAAATCAAATTCTCTTTTAAGGGTAAAAAGGCGAAACGTACGTTAGTCACTGACCTCAGTCAGTGTCTTGCTTTTGCATTTTCTTATTGGCTAAATGCTCTCACGTCATTTTTCGAACCAATAGGATGAAAGACCAAACCAATGGCGACCTGTTTGGACGTTTTTAATTTCCCGCGCTTAAGTGCTGGCTGCATGTTTAATTTATCGAGTTCTGATTGGTTGATTTCGTATTCTGCCTCTGTTACACTCAGGTCAAAGTGATTTCTTTAGTTTACGTTTAGAGAGTATAAATTTTCGATTGTCATTTTAAGGCGCAATTGGCTGGAATAAATACTATTTTTTAAACAGGTTTCCATCTAACCTCATTTTTCTTTTTTTTTCGTCCTTTTCGGGATAAATCTCCTTGCTTTCTTTGTAGACTTCCAAAATAACTTCGAATACGCTAGTTAGAGGCATAAATCTATATCTGATATGACGTTACGAACTGCGCATGCTCTGCGACAATGAGATACTAAGAAAACAGCAATGCTTTACATTAGCTCTGTCATTCAACGAATGATATCTGATTTTGTGAGCTTTGCATAAATTAAGCGGACCCTTCAAACGCGGAATTGACTGAGAAGAGAAAAGGCAAAATATGTTAAGGTGCTGAGATTTAACTTTCGCGAAACAAAATATTTGGTGAGGGAAAGCTGATATGCTGTCTTTGTATCTGTTTGTTTTATTTCAGTCCTAACACCTCAAGCAGTTCCGGTAGCCCCACAGAGCGTTGTAGCTCGCCTTTCGGTGTTGACAGCGAAGAGCAATATCCACAAAACTACATGAGAAAAATGAAACGGAGCCGGAGCTTTCTCAGCAAATCAAAGCGCCGAAAATCTCCAGGGACACCCAAAGCAGGCCCTCAGATGGCACACGAATATAAGGACCTCACTTCCGGGCACATTAAACCTTCCCGTTCCTATGACGACCTTAATAAAGGCGATTCACTGGAGGGCCGTTCATGTGGACACACAGACGAAAAGGCGTCGTATAGTTGTACGGACAGCGAACACGATTTACCTGCGTTTAAGCGTCCCTCGGTAGAACGTCCCTTCACCATGGGGTCCCCTGTTTGCATTCCAGGAAGGAAAGCAAAACGGAGAAAGCGATGGAACTCTAATTCGGAAAGCTCGTCTGAGACTAAGCATACATATTTACGCGACATTTCATCGGATGAATTGTCCGATCTTGAACCTCAGTTTATTCCAAATTTGGCGAACGACTCGTTGGAGTACACTGACGACGAGCCTTTTAAAAATGTCGCGCTTAAATTCTCTAAATCTTATCCAGAAGAAATAGTGAATTTTAGTCGACAGTAATCTTGAAGCTTCGATGGCGCTTTCCCACCGTTAGAGAAACAATTTCGCGTATTGCTAACGTTGTTTTGCGTTCGCCCTGTGGTCAACCTTAGAGGCCTTAAAAAAAGTTCATAATCTTCAAGAAGCGGGTTCATCAATCACGGTAACAAGCACTTTCTTTGTTGGCGACGTGAGCTGGGGCCCATAACAAGAAGTGCCATTTGAGGTCCATGTCACGGAATTTTATGGGCCCCTGCACGAAAAAATTTAACTTGGTGTGGCACGTGCAGTTCGCGCATTGGCTTCGAGATGCGCGCATTTTTTTTTAGATAGACAGCCCAAATGTGGCTGTGCGCATGCGTCAGGTGCTGGCCAGACCGCAGACCACATTATGGTATTTTTCCAGAGAAGCCTCTTAAATTAATGCGCTATCTTGACGATTAGTCAAGCCAAGCAGCTAATTGATAAAACGAAGGGACTTTTGTTTTAATTACGTATTCCGGGAATTGTACTCGAATGATGTGTGTTCCGAGTCACGGAGGAGAACATTCATGCATACGTTAGTCTTATTACTTTTGTTCTTGTGAAGATAAGGTGTTATTAAAATGTAATTTATTATAAATAATGTTTATTTCGCTGCTGGACAGAGCTTTACAAGAAGGTTTAATGCATTTGCCTGTCTGAATAGACGCTAAGGAGAACACACGTGCGTACATCAGTCATGTCACTCTTGTTCTTGTGACAATACAGTGTTATTAAAATGTAATTTATTATAAATAATATTTATTTCGCTGCTGGACAGAACTTTACGAGAAGGTTTGATGTATGTCTATCTGAATAGACGCTATGTACAAATGTATTATTTTCTGGGTTAAAAAATACTGTATTTACGAACGAAAATAATTAAAATATGTCATAACATGTTATTTCATCGCTGGGCAGTGACCGTTGGTACAGGTAAAGCCAGATGGCCCATTAGGCTGGAGCTTATCCCGCTTTCTGTAGCATGAAGCGACTAGGAGTATTTCTACTCCCCCCTGGATGGGATGCTAGTCCATCGCAGGGTTACCCCCGGCATTAAATTCGCCGGTACCCATTTGTACACCTGGGTGGAGAATAGCACCGTAGAGTAAAGTGTCTTGCCCAAGAACACAACACAATTTCCCCGGCCAGGGCCCGAACCCGGACCACTCGATCCGGAGTCGAGCGCACTAACCATGAGGCCACCTGGCATCCCACCGGCCGTTGGTACAAGCCATGCGTAAAGGCCGTGATTTAACTACTAATTGCCCTTTTAATTTCACGGTTAGTTTTTCTCATTTGCATTACAATGTAGTCTAACGTGGGTGCGAGGCAATTTCGGGTTAAAACTACAAAATAGCCCGAAATTGCCTCACATACATGCTAGATTACATTGTATTGAAAATGAGAAAAACTAACTGTGAAAAGGGCTATTCGCAACCTCTCTGGTACGACAGGCCGCGATTCTTTTAGTAAGCACAGAGAGCCTGCTCCAAAGCCTGCGCAGTTGGAGTGGGAGTCATTTTGTATCGTTGGCAACCGCGATGGTTTCAAATTTCTGAAAATCCGCGGAAAAGCCGAAAGTCCATGATTGGTGCAGTTTCCTTCTTGACAGAAAGAGGCGTCCGTAGCTTCAACGAACAAGAATGGATAACTTTCAAAAGCGAGTAGTTATTATCAAAAATTTGAAGTAGCAACAAACAAAGGAAGAGGAAGCAAAGCGAAAACTATACTTGACATTGCATAATCTTGAAATATATGCGCAAATGCCGAGGTAGTGGAAGTTTCCTTGTTTGGCAAGCGGGTTGGGACAAGATACTAATTTCCTCTTGTCGTTATCTCAGTGCTGACGCCATTTTGTGGATATCACAGTAACTTGATGACGTAAACTCCCTCGGAAGCCTTGTCCTTTGAGGGACTTATATCTCTTGAGTCTGAAGCCGTGTTCACATTAGGTCTCGATTATGATCGAATTACAATCGAATTAAATATTGAATGGGTTCACATCAACTAATTACAGCCCTTGATTATGATTGGATTATAATAATTTCAAACAACCTCAAGGAGGTTGTTCGAATTAATTACAGTGCGTAATCGAACAGAATGGCGAACACGTGGTGGTATATGAGCAGACGAAACTTCTAATCGCTATTTGGTGTCTTCTTCTATTTTCGGAAGCTCATGGTCTCACACTTCGAGGTCACCCTGCCTATTGTATTTGAATTTTCGCAGATGTGAACAGAACCACAATTAAATAAAATTGAATGGAGTATGATAGCCTGAATCATACTTCAGTTGGTCATAATCAACGTTGAGTATGAACACAGCTTTAGACAAAGTCACCCTCGGAGTTTTGGTTCAAAATGGGTTGTGTGATTAGTGAGCCGTTTCAATTTTGGCCGTGAAGGCTTTAAAAAATGGCAATGGCGTTACGTTACTCGCTGGAGAGAAGCTTCCTTAAATAAGGTGTTTAATTAAACGACGCTAATCTTTTCGTGTGGTAGGCGCGCGTTCGATCCTTGTTTGGCAAAATCTGTTTTTCCTGCTTATAAATGTTCAGACGTCTGAACCCTCTTCATCCCTGGCCGAGCGCCTGCTTTTGTCAGGCTTCTCGCGTCTTTTTTCGCCCTTATTGGACAGAAAGTGATAAGGCTGATGATAATCGGAAAACAGCATCGCCTTCTCTTTCATCAGTAGCTTGTCATCTTCTTCTTTGTCTTCGCGTCCTTCTTCTTGAGCTCGCCTTGTTTTTTCCTGAAGAAAAGAAATACTAGAGCGGTTTTCAACTGTGTCGAAAGAAATTGGCGAATTGCTTTCGTTTTGCATTACGTCACTCAGTGATTGGTTCAAAGTTCACGCGCCATTTTTTCAACCAATCAGAAGTGATACCAAAACCAATCGTGGCTTGCGCGTAAACATTTTCCCGCGCTTTGTGTCGGCTACGTGTATAATTACTTCGAATTTTGATTGGTTTGGTAGATTGTCTCCGCTCTTTTTATTGGCCAAAATAATTATTTTGGTTTTGGTGTTACGATACTCGATTGAAACTCGCTCTATTTGAACTGCAAAGAGATTTACCATCTCATATCCAACGCGCGCTCGTGGAATAATTGTTAACCATTAATCCCAGAGCATTTTGCAACTCCACTAGGCCATTTCACAGTTGTTTGCTCAGTGACCTAGCCTATGAATGGCTGCGAGGCTGCCGGTGACCTTGTATTGATACAGGCCTCACTGCTTTTATCATGTAAATTGTGCTGTTGTAATTCTAATTAGTCTACATTAACATTAGTGAGAAAAGCACAAAGGTTTGTATCAAAACAGGGTCACTGGCAGCCTCGTTTCCATTCTTAGGCCAGGTAACCTAGCCACAACTATAAAATGGTCTCTTTATAATTTAGCAAATAGGTGTTAAATATTCATATTCATTGTCTCAGAAATGCCTCTCATTTGTAGTGCCGACGAAGAACGTTGCTTGAAG
The DNA here is from genome assembly GCF_036669935.1 of Montipora foliosa. Taxonomy (NCBI): domain Eukaryota; kingdom Metazoa; phylum Cnidaria; class Anthozoa; order Scleractinia; family Acroporidae; genus Montipora; species Montipora foliosa. The sequence continues at coordinate 5,042,025 of NC_090882.1, forward strand.
ATCGAAATTTGTGCCGTGTGAAAAACCTGATAATGAGTAAAAATGTTTTGTAAATAGATACTTGTTTGATTTTTAGCTTAAATATTTTGTCCATATTTTAGCTTACAGACAGTATCCTTTAGATCTTTGTTGGTTGTAAGTTTTACCGTTTGTTTAAAATGTTTTCAAAAAAGACCAGCGTTAGGTAATTAATTAATGAAATTTTATTTTATACCTCTTTATCTTGAGCCATTTTCCGTCTTCTGGCGGCTATCATCTCGTCGAATTGACTCGAATGACTCGAACCTGGGCTGGAAGCTCCGTCACTCTACCGAAAGCATTAAAACAAGATGGCGTTGATGAACCCTTAATCAGACTCCGCCTAATCACAGACTATCCGAAGAAGCAGTAAAAACTATTTAACAATGAGACCCGTAGCCTGCAAGGGCTACGGGTCAATAGCCCATGAGGCGAAGCCGAATGGGCTATTGACCTGTGGCCCTTGAGGGCGAAAGGTCTAATTGTTTTAGTATCACCCAACTAGTCGGACAGAAAAGGCAATAATACTCGAGGACTATTACTAATAGTCCTCTAGTAGCGTTGCCAATGAAAATGCAGGATTTGCATTAGTCCACTAGTTGGGTGATAATAATTTCCAATACCCATAACGCAATACTTTTTGGGGAGTTCTTTACATAAAAACAATACAAGTTAATTACTCTTGGGACTGTATCATGATTCGGTGAACCGGATATTCACTGTTTTTAAAATGCAAATAGCCCCCTCCCCCCAAAATAAAACTGTATTATCGGATTTGCGAGAATGGCGAATTAAACGCTTCCAAAGTTCCCGAACATTCTCCCCCAAGGCTAACGCCCCAGACCATTCCGATGACGGGCTGGAACTAGCCAAATCATTCACGGGAAGGAATTCAGACCTAACTTTGTTCCCAGTGTCTTTAAATAAATATTCCCGCGATGGGGAATTGAAAGATCCTAGGAACGAACTTGTCTAAATCAAATTGTCCTATACGTCATGCAGGTTCTCTGTCAGTGTTTAGTTGCCTTGGCGACTGGCACCCTCCAATAAACGAAAAGAAAACATTTTTCTTCTGCTTATTACTTTATCCGAGCACAAACAGAGTATAGGATCAACGATGTCTGATCCCTTTTCATTTTGAATTTGTTTTTTGTCTTCCCGTCGCATTTTTCTATAAAATGAAGAGGACCAACCTTGCTGCTGCTTGATCTAGATGCTTTAGCTGTAGGGCGAGAAAAGGATCTGGATCTTCTCAAAGCTATTTAAAGCATAAAAAAAAGTTTGAATGAAGAAGCGAAACGAAATATCTGTTCTCGGAATTAAATATTTTTATAACCTCTGGCATTCAACTAAAAGTGGACGCTTAATAGACTGACTTCGTCGATACGGCGGCCATTTTGAATTATATTGTTCCAGTAGTTAGTATGGGATGCAAATACAAATACGTATTAATTTGTCCCCTGAGCATCCCATAATATCTTTTTAAACGATAAAAATCAAAATGGCTGCCGATGAATCGTCAAAGTAGTTTATTTTATTCCTGGACAGTTGTTCCGTTCACGTTTTTCAGCAAATCTTCCAAAACTTATGTGCTTTGGCACAGGAGCTGCGTTTAAACAATGCTCCGTATTTAGTCGCGCGAGGAAGAAAAGTATTTTTGCCTTTTAGTGAGTTAAATAAATCATATTTACCATACCTCTAGACCGTGGCCGAGATGAAGCGGACTCATCTTCGTTTCTTCTTTTCTTTCTGGGAAAGGAATCAATAAAAACAACTTAAGGATCATAAATCCAAGCTGCTGGAACAAGGATTACTGAGATCGTTTTTTTTTAATGTATGGCCCCGCATGAGTAAAGAACAACTTAAAGTGAAGGTATGCGAAATTGGAAGCGAGGTGAGATTCCGAAGAGGATGTCGTGCAGAGTCGGAGGGCGAGGGAATCACGGAAATTTCGTCGTGTCATATGAGTTAAGAAAAGTAAATTGGACAACGAGGAAACTGATGTTTTGCACCTTGGCGGCGAAAACGGGAGAACCATAAACCGTGACCCCAATCTCTTTATGGTGAATGTCATTGTAAAGTGAGTGACGTCGAGACACAGAGACAACAGATTTATCGGATATGGGCTCCCCTGTTTTGGCCGTCATTGCCAAAGTAGTGATGCAAGATGTGAAACAAACGGCTCTGGTTTCTTAATGATGTGGTTTAACTTGATTTCATTTGATTTGGTTTACAGTCTCCCTGATTAGCGTATCATTGTCCTCGGCTTTTAGGTACTTTTTGTTAATAAAGTTCATATTTTCTGATGCGCATTTAGGAATTGATTGTTACATACGGCATATTACCTCCAATAGAAGAGCAGGATTATCAAGAGTAAGATCACCAGCAAAACAGCAAGTATTGCGAAGATTATGCCTGTCCAACTGCGGCCATTACTTGTTCCAGGAGAAGGCACAGCAGTTGAAGGGTGTGGCATGGACCCGACGCCCTGAAACGGAAACATTCAGTTGGGTCAAGAGAAAATGAGGGGTCAGAGAGGGAGTGTCAGGGCGTTGGCCGGGATATGTCATGTCCACGAAAGTTATTTTTAGACGAGCGGAAGTCTCTGTTCTAGCGGAAGTCTGTCTTCCGAGACGTTCGCATGCAGTCTTGCCTCGCTCTCAGGTTTGTAGTGAAAAGAGAAAAGACGGCGCACGTGGAAGGCTGATGAACATTTATTTCTTTCAAACATCAGACCGAGGTTGGTCTGCATGCGGACGTCTCGGAAGACAGACCTCCGCTAGAACAAAGACTTCCGCTCATCTAAAAATAACTTTCGTGGACATGACATATCCCAAGGGCTGGACCGGGGGCCTCCTTCTCTGTCCCCTCATTTTCTCTTGGTTGGATCTTAAGTACACACAAGTATATTTGCACCAATTATTAAAACATGCCGTTAATAATTCGGAGGTGTCATGAGAAAGGCTCGCTCCTCAAAGCCCCTGAAACTTGCCTTGTCTTACCACGCAGAACGAAATTTAAGAAGGCAGTTTAGATGATATATGAAGTTTGGCTTATCGGAACTCTATTAAAAAACTGCTGTAAAAACTGTCGAACTTACCTTAGCCTTACTGGTGTCAGCAAGTACAGCAAAGTCTGTCATGTGATTACATTCGCAGATGGTATGGGTAGCATTTGAACCAGTCATCTTGCAGCCTTTTGGAGACCACTCGCCTCCTTTACTACCTGGACTGAAACAAAGACGAACACCATACAGTAGTATGACCGTGCTGTCACACTTATAAAAGTTAAAATGAGATAATTCTTAAAGTGCTACTATGATCAAAAAATCACTTCTCTTTTTTCTGCTTTTGTTTGTTTGCTTAACACCTGACTGGCAAAATTGTGATCTTTGACTTTTATCCGAAGGCTGTTCACTTTGAGTGTAAGTTTTGGACAAGTTCCGTCATCACTCACCTTCAAAACTGACCGATTGGACTTCAGAAGGTTGGATCTGAGGAAAAATGACGTCATATACTCACTGGCTTAAGATTTCAGAGTGTAAATGCAGCTTCTTATTTATGCAAAACACGAGTTTAAATGTACGAAAGCCCGAAACTCCCGTGGTGCATATTAATTCAGCTGCGTACACAGGCATTGCATTCTTAAACTAGTGAGTCTGACGTCATTTTCTCTTCGATCCAGCTCTCTCAAGATTTTAAAGTTAGTAATGGCGGACCATTAATAGGAAAATTCCACTTAAAATAAACAGGTGTCTTTTTTAAATGAAGGCTCAAACATTTAAAGGCAAGTTCAAGAGTCCCATAGGTCAAACTCTTATTTACAGATTAAGTCTAAGCGCCCATTTTACTGATTAGGTCCAAACTCTTGCTTCCCTCATTAGCACAAAACTAATTTAGAATGGTTAGTTTTAGAGTTATGGTTAGTGTGTATACCCATGAGACCCTTTAAACCCAAGTTATCTTGTATACTCAAAAAGTCATTTCCGAGTTCATCTTTGCCTCCTCTTCAAAGCGAGTCTAAGTGCGAAGTTTTTCTTATGAAATTAGCATGTAATGTAGAACTAATTACCTGTTCTTCTTTATGTAACAATATTTTCTCTCTTGTTCTATGACCCATTAAGTGTTCATAAAGAAAGCTTACCTTGTCTTTGGAGTCCATGCTACGCATTGCTGGTCAAACTTGATCAAACTCGACTAAAATTAGGGGCAAAAGACAAATGTATATGTAACCTATCTGGGCTGCAGATTTGGGACCAAAAAGAAAGCAGCTTTTTCTTTGTCAGTGGAGTCGGCCGCCACAATCAGAGCAGCGTAAAAGAGTTATTTATGAACGATTTCTCTGCTGCCAACTTCCATCGTGCTAAAAGCATATTTTCTTCAGCAATGTTTTCGGCATGCAAACTCAAACGTGTCGCATCATCCACGCATATTCAATTTCACATAGACAACGATTCATAAAGCTTTTTTTTTTTCATCAAAATTGAATGCAGATACTTGAGATTGTTACTTACGTTTAAGACTGACATGACGAGTTTCACAGGAGGGCTAAGCGTACCCTTCAAGGCTGGGTTCACTGTGCTAGATAACACAGCACTGTTTAGGACCACACCACTGGGAAAGCAAACAATGGAAAGAAACTTGAACCGATAACATAAGAAAAGGAACTGCGTCGTTGCTCAAACATTTATTTGTCGCTCTTTCTGTGGAACGCACAACTCCGAAATTGGCCGCTTTGGTCGTTCATTGTCTTCTCTAGAGAAACGTATTCCGGCATTTTTGAGAAAGCGATAAATAAGGAGTTTAATTCAGCAAGGACAACGGCACCGCCGACGGCGACATCACTCCAAAGTATGGAGCGTTTTCACTCACATGACCAGCGGCCATATTGGATTAATGAAACAAAAGATAGTATTTGCATAATGAGAAAAGGAAAGGAATTTTATTTAAGTGTTCGTTCTAGCGCTGGAGCACTAATTGGGGACACTCTAAGCTGAAATTAAAAGAACAACGCAAACCAAGTCAAATGTTGGTTTTTGAGTGGAGGGGAAACCGGAGTACCCGGAGAAAACCTCTCAGTGTAGAGTAGAGAACCAACAAACTCAACACACATATGACGCCGAGTCCGGGAATCGAACCCGGGTCACATTGGTGGGAGGCGAGTGCTTTCACCACTGCGCCATCCCTGCACGCCACACCTAGAGTTCAATTGCCGGAGGATTAGTTTGGTACACCATCATGGCTGCTATTTGTTTGTTTTGGAACACCAATTGCAACATGGCCGCCGCTATGTCATCAGTGTGAAAACACTCTATAACTTTGCATTGCGCTATCATAACAATTTCGCGATTATTCCATCTTTTCTGCGTTGTACAGAATGCGTGCCGACGAACAGCACGTTTGATCGTTTTTCCTTTTTTTAACCAATGATATTCTTTTTTTCTGACGTTGCTACCGTAACCCTCGTCGTTGTTTAAACTCCCTTAGGCTAATAATGCGACTGAGGTTGCGTCGGGGATACTGGTAAGTTTTGTTTTAATTTGCACTAAGCTACTGTTTTCGACGGTGGAACCTTCCAAAAAAGTTTACATCCATTGAAAGCGAATTTTTTTGGTGCCGAATTGGCCAAAGGGAAAGATACCATAATACTCTCTGTTTGTCCCCGCCAAATTTTGCATATGCATTGGAGTTCGACATCTAATGTATATCTATATAACGGTGTTTTTAAAGACTAAGCAAAAAACATCAATCTGGGAATAAATCAGTGTTTGAAACGGTCAGTGAAAAACGCAGACTGCAGACGAGGGGTAAAATGCAAACTGAGGTTATAATTTAACTGTTGAAAAAGCCCAAACCCATTAGAAATACTAACCTAAGGTGCCTTAGGTGCCTTAGGTTAGCATTAGGTTAGCATTTCTAATGGGTTTGGGCTTTTTCAACAGTTAAATTATAACCTCAGTCTGCATTTTACCCCCGGTCTGCAGTCTGCGTTTTACACTGACCGGTGTTTGAAATCGTTGTCAAACAATTTATGGATGTTGGACTCTTGTCTCTGATACGATCGTGGCACATATACGAAACATAGAGTTATCTTTTATGGAGTGTGAGAACAAACAATAATCTATCATGACAAAGGCAGAGAATCCTCGTAGTTTCCGAAATATCCTTTTGCCTCTTCGAAGCCTGAGTAAATGCCAAAATGATGCCTAGTTATCTCTTCATGTCGCCGTTTTATCAAAGAGTGCATGGTTCGAATAGTACCTGTCATGTCCCAGTGGAAGGAGCTGAGGAATCGTTTTAAAGCGAGATGTCAGGAGATGAACGTTCACACTTTTCCCTGGAAATAGAATCGGAAAAGACGATAAATGGAGCGTCTTACATAAGCTCAAGTGGCTCTGTTGTTGCGGCCAGGAAGGAAATCAAAATTTATGCAAAACTTCCCTTCGCGTAAAAATCACAGCGGCTCGTCAAACCACTACACAGAGGAGTAAAAATTCAACTTAAGACACTCGAGATGTTGTAGATTTATTTGGTTCGCACAGAGAGAGACATGAAGACTATTTTTACTTTAAGTTTACTTTTCCAACTGAAGGACACCACTGTACCCACCTAACGCCGCAGACTCAAAGATACTCGGTGTCATGGTAACAGAATCGTGCCCAGCACTCCAGTTTGATACTACTGGGTCGGAGTAGTTCGGAAAGGACATGGGTCGAGTAGGATCCGAAACGTCAGCACCAATGGATTTTGCTACAAAAACTGAAAATAAAGGTTAAACGTTAGAATGATAAATTCTCATTGATTTTGTTAGAGGGTCTTATAAACGATGACAGCTAAGGCAACGCCAAGAAATACTTAGACCCCCCATGCACGTATCCGGTTAGTTTCGAAATCGTAGACTTCTTCCGCCGGTAATGTTTTTGCCTCCCTTCACACGAATACCGCGTTTTCGGGCACCGACAACGAAGATGTTTGAAAACGCTCTCCAGACTGTAGATTCTTGAAAACAGAGGTTTATCGCGTAACGATGAACAATAACATCAGAGGCTCGTGATACCAGTGAGGGCTAATGCGCTATATGTGAAGGTTAACATTTTCGAAATCGTTATTGCGCATTCGTCTGGTCGGGCAAATACGATTAAAAAACGCCA
>NC_090882.1:5054192-5077739 GCF_036669935.1 Montipora foliosa
GCTTCTCCCTGTTTTGATGGACACTTCTTTTTAAACTAATTTTCCCTTGAAGATTTCAGTTCCGAACAGACCCTCCCTGGTCTTTTTTACCTTACGCTTTCACGATTTTCGCGTCGACGTTCACCGCTGCCCTAGGCCTGCAATAAACGTACGAAGAAAAAGTCTAGTTTGATGGATGCACTTACCTTCATTTCAGTTTCTGTAATAGCCGAGACACTCGTATGAACAAATTTCTGCAAGAACTTTAACACGCCAACAGAAAGCAAGATATCTCCACCAAACATTGGTACAACGTGAGTTTCGTTCCTTTTTGATGAAGGAGACGTCGAGTCCTTCAGCTTTTTAGCTGTATGCACGGGTTTTTTATTAATTGAGCCATTCGCTCTATGTACAGAAGCGACAGCCTTTTTCTTCGGTGGCGTATTTAGTACCTTGTGAAGTGGTTTGAGTTCTTTGCTGGGTATTATTTTTTCCTTGATTTCTGTACTTTGACCCAGCGTTCGACTCGTGGGATCAGTTTCAATCGTTGCCTTGGTAGAGGCCAACACCCTCCGTGGTGTACTTTGAGTAGGCAACGCTAAAGTGGGTTTCGGAATTGGATTTACAAAGGACGGCCATCGCTCAACTGGCGCAGGATGTCCACCTGGAAAAATTCCCGGTTCCGTCCCGTATCTCAAGTTTTGAACTTGAATTGGCTGTTGCTCCGCCGGTGAAAGCACCATCCCGCGGGATTGAACGTAGGGTGACCGCTGATAACCAGCAGAAAAAGGGTTCGGGTTTTGCGGCAAGTAATTCCTTTGTCCTTGGAAATTTGAACTTGGTATCAGACCTCGATTAGCAAGGTTGTTATAGCGTGGGAGGAGCTGGGGCGCATTGTACAAGAAGGTATTTTGCCGTCGCTTCATGCCTTTGAGAGCAACATCGCGTTTCCTTCTCCTGATATTAAGTTGTTCGCTTGGATAATTTTGCCGAGGATACCCTCGGGCCCAGGCGTTTGGGTAAACAGCTCGATGACCCTGCCAGGCTTGGTTGCCTGGAAATCTGTAGGGGTAGGATCTGTAAGGATAAGGACGAAGTCGTCGATTCGGAACCTGATTCGGAGTTCGATAAACGTTACGAATCGGTGATATATTCAATGTTCTTCCAATTTGACTCGGTCCAGCCATAGCTCTACTCGATGAAGCACCATTCTGGATTCGAGACCTCGGATTAAATTCGGTTATGCCCCACGCTTTTGGTCTCTGCAAGGGCGGCGCTTGAGTGGGTACCCTGTTGCTATCTTGAAAGGGAACGCTCGATTCCGTAACAGGCATACCAACTTGCGATGCAGCCTGGGCTCTTGGAGTTGGTAAAACATGACCATCCGTTATCGGATGATTCAAATTAGTGATTCTCAAAGCATTCGTGATGTTTAATGCCGTTTTCTTTGTTTTTGAATCCGAAAACCAAACAGGACTATGATCCTCGACCTTTTGCGTCGTACCCGTGGGAATAGTTTCCGGGCTTGCCCTGGGAATTTCCGTAACCGGAAGAAAATTATCTTTCTCTTTCTTGCCCAGTTTGGAGAGTTTTTTCGCAAGGGTAGAATTGCCACGTGGCCTTGAACCTTTGCTGCTCTTCTTTGCCGCTCGGATATTCTTATGCTGATCCGCAAGCGAAGGAATCATCTCCTTGTCTCGATAGGTATCACTGAAAACCAGTTTCTCAAGACGAGTTATGATCTGCGTTGCTGTTACTTTGGCAAACGGAAGTTTTTTCGCTGCTCTGTCGGCGAGATCTTTGCTCTGTGAAATGAAGGAGCGCAAGACGCCATGTTTAAGTCGTTTTCAATAACTGACAAGTGACGAAAGCTATTTCATGATTCATTTCATTAGTTTTGCATTACTTCGCTCAATGATTGGCTTGCAAACGTCACCCCTTATTCTTGGCCAATCAGATACAAAAGCAAAATAACACGTGATCTTCTCGTGCACGTTTTCCCGCGCTTCAACCCGACTGCATTCATATTGTGTTTCTGCTAAGATTCGCCAAAATTCCTTACTTTGTCTCTTGCCTTACGTCACCCAAATCAAAATCGCTTCAAAACCAGAATAGCAATATTTTCCGATGGAAAAAAAAAACGTCGTCTTACATCTTGGTGAAGTATTTGATACGCATGGGAGACGCATTCACTGAAGTTTGGATCCTGCCAAGTTGCATTTTGAGTTTCATTTCCAGCACAAAATCTGCTGGACTTCCCTGTCAAAATAAACATGAACCATTATAGTTCACCTTTGCTCCATCAAGGACCCACCCACCTGCAGTTTTATTTTGTTCTCTGACAATGTAAATAGGATTGGCAAAGGGATTTGTATTCCATCCATGTGTTACGAGTTTTCTCTTTTGGACAATTTTTCAATTGTTCGAGAGAGGTCAAGTGTATGGACAATATCGTTATAGGACACCAATTAGAAAGCTAGCATGCACTATCTATTCTGTATTTCTTTATTAAAGAAACCTCTGATACACTGTACACGACGAGGAACTAATTTGATTTTCCTGCGCGTTTCGAAAACTATGTAGCAAGCCCCACTTTAAACTAACAGCACGGGACTGGCCGATTATATTACGAAGACTAATCGATTTGTGCGGCACCTTATCGAAGGTTTAATAGTTCTAGAAAAAAATCGTCTACTGCCGCGTCTCTCCTAGACTGCGAACGCAGACGCATTTCCGGCGGAAATACGTCTGCGTTGTTAGGCTACGTCTCTCCTCGTCAAGGCTTATTCTTGGTTTGCACATGACGTCATAGCCATCATGTTGGTGTCCCCCAGCAAAGAAACGGCGGCCATGTTGGTACCCCGACCCAACCCTCCGGAAATTGAACGCTATGTCAAGGTTTTCTTTCGTTTTCTTTGAAAAAACATGGCTGTTGATCACGTGAGTGAAAACCAAGAATAAGCTTTTTCCCATTCTCTTATTTTAGAATCTACGTTAAGGGCGGTGCCTACTATTGTCATTGCGCATACGTTCTGCACATCTCGAGATACTCTGATTTCCTATGGCTGGTGCTTCTTAATACAGGGATATTTTTGCGCGGTTTAAAACTATCCGGAAATAGTGAATCTTAGTAAGTACTCTGGGTATCCAAAGAGAAATTTGGGGGTAACCATGCATTTTTGAGAGATAATTAAGCTTTAATTTGAGAAAGAACGCCATACATTGCTTTGTATTTTAAAGCTTTTAACAAATATCATTCATCAATTATCTTTGAAAAATGCGTGGTTACCCCCAATTTTCTTTTTGGATTTCAATAACACTTGTTAAGATCTACATTTTCTGCAAAATCATAAACCGGGGCAAAAATATCTTTAATTGGTAGGCACCGTCCTTAATTGGTGTTTTAATTTTATATTATTACAAAAAACAGTAGTAATTGGAGGAATACCTTGCGCCTTTCTGGGGCATATTCGACTATCGGTTGTGTTGAACATTGCCAGCTTCCAATTGATATCGTAATCATGCTCCGGACCGCACACCAAATTTGAACCTTTAGAAAATAACAGAGTATAATTTTGATACGGATTCGAAACCGCACGTTCCAAATTAAACATTTCCTAGTGCGATTAACAAGGAACATATGCTACGTTTTGCAATATTTGAGAGAGGCTTGACCTTGTCACACAAGATGTCACATAAGATGAAAATTTCTGGAATTGCTTACACATTCCGTTTATTATTGCGAAAGAAAAGCGTCACAATTGTGGCAAAATAATCCCACACTGGTTATCATCAAATAATGTCTCGTCAATCTCTTTAGCAAACTAATGCGACGTCATGCAGAGCTCCGAGTTCCGGTTCAGTAGTTTAACCGGGAGTCGAGAGAAAACAAATGTATAGAGAACAGTCGAGAGCACTTCCACTAAAGGGCTTATTAACCTACTTGGCTTACCAAACTGCAAGCCTAACAAGTTGTGTTCTTTCAAGCAATGACACCGCGTAACGACGTCTCAGTGGTTCTGAAGCAGAAAGTCCGCGAATTATTTCTTCCACAAGGCATCGAATTTAAGCATTAGTGGTTGCCGGTGGTTAAAAAAATCGACTTTACTGCATATGCGCATATTTCGAAGCTGGCATGAGGTCGTTACTCTCGGTGCTAACGCAAAGAAATCAACGAGAAGGCGTGCGCATGTTTTCAGAACGACTTACCGCTGGACGTTACAAAGCGAAAGCCAGCTTCGCTTAATTTAAAACTAATTGGGATTCCATCGATGGAAGATTTCAACAGACCAGCTTTGACTGTAGCTATCAGCTGCTTCAGCACATCTGATACCAGCGTTTTTGGTTTTGCTGTTAATTTCAATTCAGCAACTACTGGGCTAGGCCTGGTTAAGACAAAAAAAATATGATTAAAAAGTGACAAACAATGATAAAAGCTGCACTTAAGTTTGGTTTCCACAAGGATATCAACGTAGGCTCAGATAAAATGATGCTCATCTTTGTTAAGTAAGCACGGGAAAAGTAACGTGCGCAAGCGCAGAAGACCATTTTATAGTTGTGACTCGGTGACCTGGCTTATACATGAAGGCGACGCTGCCGCTGACCGTGTGTTTAGGGGATGACGTCCACCGAAACCTCACTCGACAATTCCCTAAGGCGTGTTTTACATAATGTATATTTCCAACCATTGCTAGACTGGTACACGAAAGGAAAATCTTGGATATCAGATACAAACCTGAGAAAATAGACATTCACTTCAGAAAGTAACATTACAACGTTTAGGTATTTTGGCTCAAATAAGGAGTATTTAGTTCTAAATTCAGCTTTAAAAGAAGATTAGCCGTTTGGTGATAGCGTTGATTGTTTTCGTTAAAATTGTTACAACATTTGAAGCTTGCCTGGTAAGTCTCGTGGATCGACCGTAGAGTAAGAAACGTTCGGATAATAGTCGTCGATTGGCCTGGATCTTTTCTGTATCGAATCCGTATTTCCGCTGCACATAAAGCAGCTGCTTTATTAGGCTTGTCTCCGCTTATGTTTCACTTTCTTTACACTTATTGTGTTTATATTCCTGATGAGGTTTATTTTGTGCCAACTTGTGTCATTGTGGAATTAAGCTACGAAAGGTTATTTCAATTAAAACAAGTCCCACCTAAAGGAAATCACTTCTGGTTGCAATGAAGGAGCGTTCATAAATACCGTGCCAATCTGAGGAGAACAAAAATCCAATGTCATAGTTATGTCAATAAGAAACAACTTATTGTGACCAAAAAACATGACAAAAGCTAGGAGTCCATGATTAGGAGCGTACAATTTTACTGTATTTGTGGCACGGCGTTTTTACAGACCGAGTTACTTTTAGATTGATTTCCCCGCGAAACCAGACCTTTCCAGTCAATCACAAGTCTTGTATGAGAAATTATTACCCATGGGATTGATAATGGTCACCTGTCCAAGCCAAATCTTATTTAATAACTCGTCTAAAAATAGCTTCATCTGCGAAAATGCCGTTACATAGAGTAACTTAGTATTGGAGTTGTAAGCTCCTGGTTATGGGCTCTTGCAAAATCTTATTAAATTCTTAAATGAAGCAATACCCACTCGGTTAACTCCCGTTAATTAAAACCAGAAAAAGGACCTTTTCAATTTTACTCTCTACAAACTGAGTGAGTCGACGCATTTCCACTGGTCTCATTCCGCTGCCAATAATCCAGTAACCTAAGAGACAAGCTGGACTACCGACATTTTCCATACTTTTTAAAGTATTTTAATGGAAGTACTCGCGATAACAGGTTGAAATCAGTGCTTCGACCTTAATACTGTAGATCGAAGCTCAGCTGAGAAGTGCTATCTTCCAGTCAGCGGAAACGCTATGCTCAAGGAGAAGGTGACCTTTTTAGATTCTTCCTAAAAACTTTTCTAAATGTCAAGCAGGTCTTATGAAACAGACTTTCACACAAGAACTTGATTTCATGGAGAGGCTATTGAGATAGCCGGTGTCGTAAACATTTTTTAGGTAAATTCGCTGTACGCAAAGAGCTTTCTATGGCTACTTACCGCCACTTGAAGTTTCTCCGCCAGGTTAAGAAATTCTAGAGATTCGATGTCTCTTAGATTGTCTGTAAACACTCTGTCAGTGATTGTTAAAAACACGGTGAATTCTTTATCTGCGTGAAAAAAGCAATCGTTGTTATTGTTTTTCATAGATAGTGTGCGAGCAAAATAAAAATGTTAAATTGATTTTGTGGAAGCACACTTTGCTACATAGTAAGCAGTTGAAATAGTTTGCAAATACAGCTCAATTTTGTGGCCAAATGTTTCGTGCAATTTTTTCTCGTAGAAATCTCATTTAAACACTTACCAGTGCTCCCTTTGGCTCCAGGAATATCTTGCCTCTCTGTGGATAGAAACGCAAACAGAGTCTCGTGAGAATGACATATCTAGCAGTCGGCGTTTGCAGCAAGTTTCACACAAATCCAATTTGTAAGAGCGGTTTCAATTAAGAATCTAAAGTTATTTGGCGATTCGTTTGGTTTAATAACGTTATTTTGCTTGCCTATTGGTGAATTCGAACCTGTAAAACCCAATGAATGCGATTTGCTCGCTAGCGTTTTCCCGCCAATAACGCCGGCTACAATTATCTCTCGCGTTGTGATTGGCTCATTTGATCGACTCCTACGGTTGTGATTGGCTAAAATGATTAATATGGTATTGGTCTAGTGTCACTTTCTTGAAAAACTGATCATTTTATCTGAACATATAAATGAATGAAATCAATATCATTTAGTAAAATTTATCGTAGACTTTTTGTCGTAGAATTGAGGTGCGTAGTAACTTTCCTTTGGCATGATAAAATTTTTTTATAATCAAGAAAAGAATGCTTTGTCAAAGGCTTTCTCGCACAGATTTATGACAATGGGTAAAGTTGCCTGATGATGCAAGCCAAAGAATTTTGCTCTTGATTGTAAGTTACCCAAAAGCAATAATACCCTCTTGCGATTTGCTAAATAAGTATATCGAACAATGGCAATAAAAACAACTCAACTCACTGTCGTTCCCTAACTGTTGAGGTTTTCTTGTTAGGAGAGTAAGCTGTGAATGAATTCTTCCAGGGCTCTTTTTCACAGTTATGCACTTGTCATAACAAGCCACCGAGTAGCAGTGATCCCCCAGAAGCCACGCAACTTGACACTTCGGATTTTCACAGCATTTCTGAATACAAGAGCGCATGTCCCTTGCGCCCGCCAAGATTTGAAAATTTCCCGCCTTTTTGCCTCCCTTTAGACTCACGTCACGGAAAATAGCGCCATGCGGACACAAGCCTCTGTTTGACGACGAGGTCTTCTTGACCCTCGTTTTCGATTGGTCTGCAGAAGGCTGACGAACCACAAAGGCGATTTTTGATTCCAGTGGAGACCCATGCGCTGGAATAGTCTTGCAAAGTTCGGGCTTATAACAGTGCAATGTGTAGCAGTGATTGCTCAATAACAACGAAACATCGCACGATTTTTGAGCGCAGCAATGTTTCACACAAGCGTTCATGTCGGACACTTCACCATAGTCAGAGAAATCTCCGGATTTTAGCCCCGACCGGAATGTCACGTTGCGAAGACTTTTCGCCGCACTACAAGTGTCTGAAGTCTTTGTTGCTAAATCTGAATAAACGTTTGGTGGCATTTTTGAAATAAACTGACGAGTAGTAACCTTCGTAGGAAAGGAATTTTGGGATTCGAAATCAATGCCTCTGTCTTCGTTCTGATACGTAGATAGCAAGTGACTTTCGTATTTGTTGTCAAGTTCGTTAAAACTTATGTCTTCGCCTTTGTCCTTTCCTTTGTTATCTTCTTCAGTAATAGTCCGGTAAGTTTGGTTGCTTGTGCCTTCTTTAATTTTCCTTGAAACTAAGGTCACTGCAACCTGATGTCGGGAGAAATTCTTCTTTCTCAGCCGACACAGTTCTTCACTATGACATTTGACGTTATAACAAATATCGTCCACTGAAAATGCCAGGTCACATCCGGGATAATAACAACACAGCTGGCCACAATGATTGACGTTTTTGACTCGACCCAGTTTCCAAAACGAACCTGAAGCTGTGCCAGCGGACAAAGTTACATTGAAGACTGGTTGCTTTGGCTGACAGGTTTGCGCCATTAATGAGGCACTTTCTAGAAAATAACAGAGAGGATTTCGTTATTACTTTAAAAACCCGAACCCTGTCATGACCAGGAGCAAACAACAGCCCTATATTCCTGTCGCGGCGTTTTCACAAACCGATTTCTTTTTAGATTGAATTTCCCGCGAATGAGACTTCACAAGAAACTAACTTGACGTCATAGCATCACCAAACCGGAAGGTGGGTCAATTTTCGCTGGGTATGTGCCGCTGGCCTCTCAGAAACCCTACTCCTTTATAATCTATTTTACGGCCAATTATAGACCCTATGTAATTTTAGCTACCCCATTTAGTCACTTTCTGTTTATGCCTAAACCTCACATAAAGCCTTTTAATTGTAATTTCAAAACGGAATATAATGCGACTAGTAAATATTAAATCAACAGCGCTACAGTTCTTTCTTCAACAACTCTTTTTTACCGCGAATCTTTCCATATTTAAATCCCACTACCCAGAATTTTCGGAAACCCCAAAATCCCGACAATTTGCGACCCCATTCTAGTAACTCTGTCGGGAACTCTGTTGAAAATGCATCCCGATTATAGTCAATCCAGTCGCGAAAATACGACCCCATCCAGCGGCACATCCCCCTTACCCCATTAATAGGAAGTACCCCCCCCCTCCCGGGGGGAAAGGGGGGGAGGGGGGGCGCTTACCATTTAAACGGAATTTTTGGTGAGAAATTTTTGACAGATGGTACTGGACATTCCCCACCGAAGAAATGAGAAACGGAATGAGCCGTTCCATTTGTGAGTCCCTTTCCGAATGCCTTTACGAGTCTGGTACAAATAAATATGGCGGCCAAAGCCCGCCAAGTGAAGTGGTGTAATCCTCGCATCGGAGCCTGGTTTTAGTGGAGCAAACAAATGATACAGAAAATTCCAGTCGTTTTGGTAAAAGTGGAAAAAGAAGACAACCTTCGAAGGTTGTTCTTTTTTTTCCGGAACATTGCCGTTTGTGTCAACAGTTCCAACTGTTTTTCCACCGGAACTACGGGTTTTTTCTGACAAATGGTAAGCCCCCCGGAACTGCCTTTGCTTTTTTGTTTTGCGGAAAAAGTCGTCTAAAAATAGATCGGTCTGCAAAAATGCCGCTTAGTGTGGGAGTTGTTTACTCCAAGTCATGTGCTCCGTTTTATGACAATAATGAAAATTCACCAGACATGGGCAGAATTTATAATATTGAATCGTGAAACGCCTTAATAAAGTTTGCACCCTTTTCAAAACGGCCAGACGGATATGCACAGCGTACTATGATAACTTAACATTCTATTCATCATTCGTTTTGCCGTTTGATTTTCGAAACTGTTCACTGCAAATCAGGTTAAACGTTGTGAAGCTGCTCTTCCCTCGCTAGTCCCTTGGAAAACTCTCTATCGCAATTTGTCACCGTTGTTAAAAAGACGCCCCCTCTCTCTCTTTTTGTGCTCCAGGTGCAAAGGAGAAAATTTGAATTCCCGGAAAGTTCATTCAAAAGTTTGCCAATCATTTTTTTTTACGGCAACAAACTATATTTTAGTATTTTTAGAAATTATAAAATAGACTCTTTGTATTTGTTTTCTTTATTGTGTCATTCTACAAAGGTTTATCAAAAGCCATGCTGCCTGAAAATTGCTTACTGAGGCACTTGGCTACTGAAGCAACAATAGATTCTTTCACAGATGACAACAACTTTCAGCTAAAAAAAAAACAACTTTTGGCTAGAAAACGCTAAAAAAGGCGAAAGGCTATTTAACGACGGAACAGTGAATTTCTGGTCTGTCAAATCTAAAAATTAGATCACGAACCATTTATATTTATAACCGTAGCAATTATCTCTTAGTCAGACCCAGGAAGAACCTAAAAAGCAAACAAAACAAAATTCTGGAATGCCTTGCGGAGAAACCGAGACATACTCCATCAAGGTTGGGAAGCTTCTCTATTGTTTTAAACCGAAGCACTATCTAGAGTAAGGAAACTTGGTTTTTAGGCTAGAAATTCATTCTGTTGTTTGGCTTATTTTATTTTATTTTTTTATTACGTGATTTGTAATCAGAGACGTTAGCAGGCAAGCAAAATTTCTTTTAAAAGAAAACACGTTATTTTTGCAACAAATCATAAGTTCTCGAAAGCTCCATGGAAATTTCAACTCGTTTCGGATCAAGTAAACCAACTAGAATCGCACCTTATAGCTTTGCCCGTATCATGCATTTCCATGGATGTTCCGCAAAAAACCGTTTTTTTAAAATTATAATTTGTTCGCAAGATTTGCTTTAGTTGTCGCTTTTTCATTATACACATGTGTTCCTTAAATAAGCAAAACTGGTGATCGTATTGAATAAACGCTAAACAGTTTTTTTGTGCTTCCAATTAGAGGAAATCTCTGGTACCAGTTTAAATTAATCGTTGCAATTGAAAAGGCATCTATAGCCTTTTTGGCTGAGACTATTGGTTAACTGGCAAGCAAGAAAAACACAAGATGATAAATAAAGGTATAACGAAAGGACCTTCTGACTTAATAACTAGGTTTTTTTATTTCGGGCGCTCGGTAAATACCTCTGTTATTGCTGCCTAATTAATCTACCAGTAAGTAACGTTGCGATCTTGACAACCGCGAACGCTACGTTCAAACGCGTGGTTCACTACATGTCAACACTCAATCTTTCCTCATGTACTTATGATTGCTCGACGAAAAGTGTAATTTTTTTCTCCATGAAGGTTTCCGAAGGTTCAAAGGAATCTTGTGTTGTTTATTTTGTCACTTTGTTTTGATCACGACGAAATGTTTGTAAGATCATTACATGTTCAAAACACTGCAAGTTGAACAACTAAACCAAACGATAAAATTAATAAAATAACCAGCTGATATTCTCGGTTGAATGGGTTGTCGGCTGTAGTCATGTAGCCGGGCAAAGAACGATGACACCGGAGTCAGGGGCTCTGCGTTTTCCTCGCGGAAACATAACACGCTCCATGTCATCGCCTTGTGACCAGCCATGTTTAGGACCGGCGGTTTGTGAATCGTTAAACATAACTTGAGTTAAGAAGATAAATCAGAGGCGATTAGAGAATTACCTGACAGCCAAGCCAGAAAGGCAGCGAGAAAGTACAAATAACTTGGAAGACGAAGAGCACAGTAGAAAACAGAGGACAAAAACGCTCGGGTCGTTGTAAGCATGAAGCGGTTAAGCCCAGCTGGCGCAGACGCCAGCGACCTGGCATGAAAGCTCTCCCGAGCTGTCCGTTTGGATCCTAAATCAGTAGTGCTTCGTTGTCACTATAAACCATGGCCCTCATCACGAGGAAAGTATCTGGGAATGGAAGCGTTTGCGCTTCATTTCAAAACGCTCATTTGTCTGGACATTTTAGTGTCAAAATTTAAAAGAACGATCTAAAGCATCCATTATGTAGCATTAAATTTTCATGCGATCCATTCAAGGGTATCCTATATGATGTCATCGACCAAACACGGCAGTGAGCTCGAAAGAAAACTTAAACTCCATTGTTTCTCAGTTTTCTTAATGGAAGTCAGTGATGATTTTAGCCTTCCTGTTTTCCGCGTTGCCCGGTCAAATTGAGTTAAATTGATGCTTCGTCTTCAACAAAATACGCCGAGAGAAAGTTGTATCCACACATGCGTCATAAACCTGTCATTTACGCCTATTACCCTAGTGCTTGCTTTCGGCTAGGCATCGATGGTTTGGCTCCTCCAGGAAAACCACTTCGTTTTTACTCGAGAATACGCGTCGCCAGGGCACAAACTGACAAATAAACATGTCCGACTGCACTGGTCTTCTAACTATTTGCAACAATCTCACCCAAAGCGTTCTTTCGGACGGAGATAAGCGTACGGACCCCATCGCCATATTGACAGGTCTGGGACTTGTAACAAAGCTTTCACTCGTCCCAGAATTTCCGCGAAATTGTCCAATGCGGCGACTAGATAGTTTGCTCTTGACACAAGCAGATCACCACCTGCAAGCCTATAACCAGGCTACATCAAGAAAGATTTTACTATAGTGAAGCAAAACCGTTGAACTGACTTTTTTCCCCTTCAACAGAGGATAAGATTTTCTCATTAAATCGTGTTTTTCAGTAGCGTTTCCGAAATTGACGTCGCCGTCAGAGGCATGCATGCCTTCGCGGAATGCTCAGGGAAAAAACATATAAATCCCCAAAGCCTCAAAGTCATTTTGTACGAGTGTGTTTAAAGCCTACCTTCAACCGAGAGGATTTTCGACCGTTTGATTCACTTTGCTTAGCGTGGCAATCCAGTTGGATGAATTTCAGCTTTGGCGTGATTTACATATACGAAAATTGTTCCACTTAGCAAGGAACGCAAGAAGACCGCATGAAATATTTGATATCAGGAATTTTGAGCAGAACAAATACCTGATAACCTCTGATAATGCGAATGCCATTCGAACCAAGGACTCTTTACCTTCCATTCCCAGTAACGGGATCCCAGTTCCCAGTGGTCATATCCATTTTTCCTACCGAAAAATCAGGTCAATCCCATCTCTCATTTTACACCTTCATGACCCTCATCATTCCAGGGAACCCAGGCCTTTTTAAAGTGTTGGACAATTTGTGACTCCATACATAAACTTACGGGTTGCAAAAAATAGCCAGGTTGCAAAGCAATATGTCCGCGATTTCAGTCCTCTGTTGTCATCACATTTGAATTATTATTATTATTAACTTACAAAATGTCCAAAACAAAAAGGATATTTTTTTGCATCTTAGGGATTGCTTCCACGTTTTTTTCCGCCACTCTCTTTTTGGCATTGCTTTCAATGTTCCGACCGCCGTTCAACTCTACTTCTGCCTCAGAAGCTGTGGAAAACGGACGGTAAGATTTCGTAAGGAAAACGTTTTTGAACAGCCTGATGCATTTATATGTATGAAAGTTCAAACATATTTTGATACCAGAGCTCTATTTAACAAGCCCTTGCCATAGCCCATGAAGCAAAGCCGAATGAATAATTCTTATTCGTGGAAAAGCTAACACCCTATCCGGCTCTACAAAGATCCCTGTACATACACACTCTTTGCCAAGATTCAGGACAAGGCCCCTTTAAAATTATAAAATGGTAAAATAATCATTATGACACTTAGACAAAAAGAATGTCAAGCCAAATTTAACCCTAACAAATGTATGTTTTGGAGAGTGTTTTGCTGTTACATAGTGCATAGCCGTATGATTTTATAGTTGTATGACTGCTTGCTCACATGTTGTTTACATTCAATACCACCTTCTAAACCAAGTTTGAGGTCTTTACTGTAAGTTATGGAGCAAATTTGTGTCCCAGGCGTGATGTGCAGTGGCCACAAAAAAGAAGGATAATTACTGTCCTTTATGACGTCAGTTATCCACTGAACTGCGGGTCTGATATTGCATGTCCGTTTCCCTTCTCCATAAAACTTGGTTGTTTGCGTCCTCTCTCAGGACTTCCCACCAGCTTTTTTCGCAGCCTTCCCCGGGTCATGCACCCATCCACATGCAGAGAGCGGACCCTTCCAGTCCATAATCTCTGAGGAAATCAGTAACACAGGAAATGAAACTATTTGAAGTCAATCAGAGAGTGCAACTGCCACAAATCATTGGCAAGCATCATAATCCGAAAAACGAATACCGGTAAATCTTATTGGCTTTTTGAAATAGTTCCTTGGAAGATTCAAACAGTTTCACAAGTTTATCTCAGATAAAACAACACGAAAATCAGCAGGCCATACTGTGCTATATGGCCCCGCTTGATTAGCCAATCATAGGGTGCATACTATCTGAGAAGTATAATAAAATTATGAATGTTCCAGAATATGATGATAGAATACTGTATGTAAAATATTACATGATGGGGCTTTTACTTAAAAACACAAGTCATGTACTTAACTTTAAAACTACATGTACCATGCAGATCAATTCATGTAAGTTTTTATATTATTGTTTACCCATCTCTGTTCCAAGTGGCACAGTCATGTTTCATGATCATGTTTCTGTACAGTAATAGCCATTTTGTCCATATCACCAGCTATGACCTCCATTTTCCAAGCAATCTTGAAGACCTGAAGTCTCTAGCCAGCCTTATAAAGCAGTATAGAAAAGACAATTTTAGCTATGTGGTTTTGCTCTTCTGCAGTGCTTACTTGTATAAACAGACATTTGCTATTCCAGGATCCGTATTTATGGTATGTGCTCTCTAAGTTTTTTTCCTAAAAGCTTAACCTTAAAGTGCCCCTGTGACCAAAAAATCAATTCATATTTTTCTTTGCATTTCAAAACTATGTTAACAAAACACCAAGTGACCCACATTTTAAGCCTTGATTTCAAAAAGACACCTCTTTATTTTAACTGTAATTTTCGGACCTATTTAATGGTCTGTCATTACTAACATATTCTTGAGAGAGCTGGATCGAGGAGAAAATGACGTCAAAGACTCACTAGTTTAAGAATTCAATACGTTCACACGCTGAAATTTTAAGCTAGTGAGCCTCTGACGTCACTTTTCCCTGGATCCAACCGTCTGAGGTCCAATCGGTCAGTTTTTAACGTGAGTAATGGCGGACCGTGAAATCCAAAACTTACACTCAAAGTAAACGGCCTTTGGATAAAAATCAAAGCTCAAAATTTTGCCAGTCAGGTGTTAAGCAAACACACTTTCAAAATCTGAAGGAAAAAAGGAAGTGGTTTTTTTGATCACAGGGGCACTTTTATAACGTTTACACCCCTGAAGCTGTCTCCATTGACTAGTAAAATCATCTTGCGTTAGACAGAGTAGAATCTTGACATTTCTTGGGAGAGAAAAGAGTTGGAGAAATATCTTGCGTTTTACTTCGTATGTCTAATGCCACACAATTTTATTAATTTTGTCAACTGGGGGCACCCTAGGGTGTTTGAGGTGTCAATTAGTTCACTGTCTGAAGGAGGTGGTAGAGGACTTGCTCCCTGGAACTTTTCTGAATGTGAGGAAATCAAAACAAATATGATTTGCTACAACAAGTTACAAAATTAGAGGAGACAATTCACCTTCTTGGGGTATTATTAATTTAACTGTTATCGCCTACACTGCAGCCGCCCTTTTACCAATGTTACTAGCAATACAAAAATTGCTAAAAACTTAAACATTCAACATTGAAAGGGGGCGAGGGAGGGGGGAAGTGGGAAAGGTTGGAATCGTAGATATGGCAGGTATTGGTAGCTAGAAAAGCTGTTTTTTTTAACGGGAGTGTCTCAGCAATTTGTAACCTGTTGTAGCTTTCCAATCCAGATGCAAACATAATTACAAAGTGTGGCACTTTCTCTTAAGTTTTGAAATACCGGTAATAATTATTATTAATCTCTGAACTGGTCCTCATTGATGAGTAAGATTGTGTGCCATTAGACAGAGTAAAATCTATGAGAATCTCTCTTAGGAAGGAATTTTGGGTTAAAGGGACAGTTTTTGAGTAGACCTACAGTAGATGTTGTTAACCCATTCTGACACCCCTGAACTGACCAGCATAGACCACTTTTATAAATGGCAACCAGTTTTACATTCTTTTGTCTTTATGTTAATTAGACTCACTGCCCTCATTTTGAAACAAAAATTCTTTTGAAACTTGCTTGTCGTAACCAGGCTAGAAAGACCTATTAGCATTAAAACCAAATAATATTTTATTTGGCACCCATTATGAAAGAGTTCAATTGACGAGTAAAATCATCTGGCTTCAGACAGAGTCAAATCTGTGGGACTGCCACTAGGGTAGGGTAGGGTAGGGTGGGGACTTCCCACTCCATAGTCCTATGCCTTGGGATCGGTGGACGTTGCAGCAATAGAATAGATCTTAAAAATGCTTCTGAGAAACAAGTTAGAGTATTTTATATTTGTAAATTATTGGAATAAATACAAGGAAAAATCATTCAAGGAAACTGAATTTGTGAGAAGTTTCTGATATAATTGTTGTCTGCTTTCAGAACTTGTTAGCTGGTACTATATTTGGAATCTGGGCTGGCTTTCCTTTAGTGTGTCTCTTAACTGCCTGTGGAGCCACTTTTTGTTATCTTTTGTCCAAAGCTTTTGGCAAAGTTCTCTTGTTAGAATTTTTTCCAGAGAGACTACAGGCCTTGCAGGAGAAGGTAGGTGAACTTAAAACAGTAAAATCCACACACTTTGCTCTCTGGGTTTTGGTTCCATCTCTTGTTTTGTTAATTTTCAAAAATGGGATCCCCAAATTGACTTGGGCAGACTCACTGTGTGGGCCGAGATAGTGTTCACTCAACTATTGAGTGACAAGTTACTGTCATGTATTGTGTGACTTGATGACAGAGAGGCATTTCATGCTTGTACAGTATTTCATGTAGTAGGTGATAAGGAGGATGGGAAGAAGGGAATAAAGAAATTTAGTATAAATACACAAGTGATTATTCAAAATCATGTGCTCTCATTGGCTCGTTACCTCGGATTATCAGCCGATAATCACCTCGACGGACAAAATGGCTGCCAGTAGTCGTTTTGCCACGAAGATGATTTTGCGTTGAAATGTTTTTTTTTCTCTTTTTTGAAATAATCAGGCTCAGTGATTATCGCTGAATATTCACCTCCACTTCGTCTCGGTGAATATTCACCGATAATCACTTCTCCTTCGGCAAATAATTGTTAAATATGGTCCACTTGTTACATGTATGTTTCCTTTTGAGTTAGTTTAAGGCTAGCATTCCTCTATTTTATTTACTGGTATTACAGGAATACTACAGTAACTACATGTAACACAAGTGTAATCCCCCAGTATTTATGCCTAGCTGATTTTGGGGGAAAAATGAGAATTGTTTAAGTAAATTAAAAAAAAAACAAGACAAAACAAAAAAAATAACACAATTGGACTGGACAAGAAGCTAAATAAAATTTAATGACATTAGCTTTATAGAGTAAAAAGGAACCATGAATCACGGACCCAAAACAGTAGGTTCTTTTTTCTCCATACTTTAAAAACCAGACATTAAAGACATTAATGAATTACGCAGTTACTGGTCTCCCTCGCAGCCGAGACTACGCAGTTACATGAGATGTACTTTTTTTGAAATTACGGTAATGAAATTAATTTTGTGGTATTTTGGTTCATTTCAGGTCAAAGAGAATCTTGATAGCTTATTCTTTTTTCTATTGTTTTTACGGCTCTTTCCCATGTCACCTAACTGGTTCCTAAACATGTCATCACCTGTTTTGGATGTACCAATAGTTCAGTTCTTTTTCTCAGTGTTAATTGGTAAGCTGACCTTGTCTTTGGCGTGTAGTTGTTGGTTTTGAGCAGGTTCCAACTCAGATAGTAAATGATGCCATCATGCAAATTGCCTATTGAACTCTATTTTTATGTAACTATTTCCCCTTTTTTTCCATGAAATCAATATGGCCACTGGTCATGTGAGTGAAAACCATCAATAGGAGATGGGCATTAAAAAGTCAGCTTGTTCCCATGGCCTGACCAAAGTGTCCATCGCCGTTTTGTTCGCACGGCTTGACAACCCAATTTTCCCATGAAAGGTCGCAAATATCAGGTCAGCCTGACCAGCATCCTCGGAGACCCAGGAGCAGATCGCGGAGGCAAGGGGAAGTGTAAATGAGCGAAAGAAAATGGCGACGAAGAAAAGTATAGTCGGGCGAGAAGAGCCCCTGGGGACACGTTCTTACTACACCAGTTCCAAACAGTCAGGATAATTCTGACTACCGACTGGTGCCAGAAATTCTTTGTGTTTTTTTGCCCAATCAGAGATCAGTCGGCCGTGAAGTCGTTTTGTGTCTTCTTACACTGAAAATCACTTGATCGACATACTCGCCTGATTTTGCTCGAGGAGAAAAGTCTCAATCACAGCACAAAATGTACAGGGAATCGTTCGGAATATCAGCGGAGAAATACGCTGGACCTTTCGCAGGTATCGTTAAAGTAGCATATTTCCAACTGTGCGAGATTTCTTGAAAGATGCCCTTCCCGGTTCACCTAAAATAGCAGTGATTAATTTTGATCTAACAATTATTTTTATTCTGCCCCAATTTCCGAGGTATTTCTAGATTTCTTGCATCAATTGCTGTGGCTGAAACTTTGCTAATCTCGAGAAATTCATGATCGCACAGGCCACACTGGTATGTCGAGCACGCAGCATGCAGCATGCAGCACGACCTTATTTCAATGCGCGTTCTCCACGATCTGCCCCTGTGTCTCCGAGGATGCCTCACCAGTAAAACTGTTTTCCTCATGTAAAAAATTAATATTAATGAACCAATTTGAAATTAAATTCGTCCTGAAGTAGTTGGTCAAGGGACAATAATGTGGTCATGCGCAGAAACAACCTATACATAGCATGCAGGTAACATACTGTTTGGTGCCCTAAACAGACTGACAAACTAAGCTTTGCTTGAAGGACCAAAACAGAGTTTTGGATCGTATCTGCAACTGAGTTAAGAAATTCAAACTTAAGGCTTTTTCCACATTCGTGCTTTCTTTAATGCTGCTTTCAGTGGTTCCATCCACATTTTGTCCATCCAATTTTTTCTATCCTGCTTCCATTTTTTGTTTGTTATTTTTCAGGTCTCATGCCGTACAACTTTATATGCTGTCAAACCGGGTCTATTCTCTCACAGTTAGAGTCATTAGATGAACTTTTTACAGTCTCTGTGATCATCAAGCTTTGCGGTATCGCCCTGGTTGCTTTGCTTCCAGGTTTGATGCTAAAAAAAATTCACAATAAACCTCACAGTGATTAATAACAACATACGGTTGTTAATATTTTTTAAAACAATGGATCCGTGAGTCCCTAACCTACGAGGAGTTGGTTTTTCCAACGCTTCCCGAGAAACGTTAGATTTTCCATGGAGCATGTGCGAAGTACGTCACGCCCCACGTGACATCACATCGTCATATTTCGCGGGAAAAATACAATCTCGACCCAGACCTCTTCTCTTTTGCGCATGACTCAGGGAGAGAATAGCTCTGAGGAACCCTAAAGCAAAGTGTCTTCTCATTGGTTTTCGTGAAGAAAAATAAAAAGCGTCTCAGATTGTTACCACTGGCAATGAGCAGGCGCTGTAAGGTCCAAGTAGCCAATTTTTGGCTATAAGAACCCTACGGCGAATGTTTTCCTACATAGAGTTTCCCAGAGCTTCGGGTCATGCGCAGACATAAGATTCGAAAGAGAGTGGGGAAAAATATGGGAGCAAGCTCGCCCAAACGCAGCAGTTACGTAGCTAAACGCAAGCGCAAGCGCAAGTGCCAAAACAAGTTTAGTAACTCGTTTTACCGGATCAAATTTAATTTATTCGACCATGGCGCTGGACGGCGGCTCGCTCAAAGAAACGAACAGTTACTCACAGTAGTTTCCTCTCCCGGGAAGCATAAGAGAAACCGGCTGCTAGCAGGGTAGGGAGTTCCGTTTTTCACTTGTGGAAGGCAACCTTAGATACATGTTGCATTTTGCAACTGTTTTGTGTAATCCTGGAAACAGTTTGACAGCCTGATTGAGCATGAATCCTGGATGCGCGGAAACTTCTAGTTGTATTTTTTTTGGTTCACTTTTAATTTATTCAGCATTTTTTGTAGTTTACTTACCGATCAAAAGTGTTTCCACGTGATTCTGAGGCGTAAAACTAGATTACAGGCTTTTTCGTCGGCCAAAACTCGAACCTTAGTATTTAATCGCGAATTAGTGTTCGAGCGTACAACAGATACCAAAGGACAGAAATCAAGTGAGGCCTAATTTACACTTTAAACACCAAAGTTATTACGTCGACCAATCACAGCAGGTGCAAAGAACCTAATGAACCAATCAAAATGCATATCAATGCCGTGTAACTTGCTCAAAGCGCGGGAAAAGTCGCGCGTGCAAGACGGGATTGGATTTTGGTTTTCCTTTTCACTGGTTGATAAACTGGCGCGAGATTTATAAACCAATCACTAAGCACAGCAATTGCAATCGCGTAATAGGCCTTTTGCAACTAACGATCACATGGTACAAAATCCACCATGCTGGAGGGCAAGCTCAAATTATTCCCCCACTGGGACATTAAAACAAAGAGACCTGAACCAGTCAAGCTTGACTTGCCTTTGTTTTAATGTCCCAGTGGGGTAATAATAATGAGCTTGCCCTCCAGCATGGCGGATTTTGTACCATGTAATCGTTAATTGCAAAAGGCCTATTACTTTCGACAGTCAGTTTAAAACTTTTGATCGGCTGGTTGAGACTTTGTTGTTTGGTCGTCCTTATCAAGGAAGTTATTTTCATGAAGTGTTCTTGTTACAGCTTTTTCAAACAATGTTAAGACACAGATGGCTTCCTTGCACTTACTCCTATACAACATCGTTTCGGGTGAGGTGGGCAAACAGTCTTTAGCTGTTTTTGTCCAAGGCAAGGCCTTAAAATATTGCCTTTTGCCCCCTCCCCCCTTACGAAAAATATCGGAAAATTCCCATATCTTTCATTTTAGGCCGTTGTCCAAGCTGTTTTTTTTTTTTAGAAAAATTTCAGGATCCATGCCATATATGGTAGTTAGGGCATGTCCCGACTTCTATTTCCTACTTTCTTAAAACTCCTAGAAGTTTGCATACAGCTATTTTTGACAATTTTGCCTTGATCCTTCATTAGCAAAATCTTGGAAAATCATGGTTTTGACACTGTTGAAAAGCTTGCCATTTCTTTTATTCTTGGCCATTTTAGGTTCGTCCCTCTCGTGGGAAGGGGCGAGGCTAAAACGACTGCGAAGGAGGCTATTTTCTACGTTGTTTTGCACACAAAAACTTCGATTAGGCAAAAATCGGAGATTTATTTCCTAGAAGCTTGCCCATGAAATCGGCCATTTTTGTCTTGTTCCCCCCTTAACAAAATCTGGGAAAAATCGATTTCTCACACTTACGTAAAACTTGCCACATCTTTGGTTCTAGGCCGTTTTCCAAACTGCTTCTTGTATAGGAAAATTCTAGGGTTCTTGGACATTCAGTGCATACTAATGGGACTTGATCCCAAATCACTTGACTTAAGCTCGATTTCTTTCCTATTATCAGCAGTTATCTGGCAACCTCTTAAAGGAGAGAGTATTCAGGATAAGAAAATTTCCGAGCTTTTATAACACGCAAATGCACATTCTCTTCGCTTTTGTTTTGGTCAGCACCAAGAACACGGACTCTGCCAATGTTGTATCCAGAGTCCACGGGCTTTTTGGTCAGCGGGTGAGCGCCCGGAGAGACTGTGGGATAATGGACTCCATTTTCCCAGAAAACGTGGGGTTTCGGTCTAATTGCGCATGCTTGAGTTTAAAACGGAAACTGAAAACAGTAGGAAATAAATGATGACTCAAAGCTACTGAAAGTGTTCGAGAAACAAAACTTTAGGCTTACACACCAAAAAGACACTGGTTTCTTTTCAAGGAGAAATGTTCATTGGCTTGCTGTAAGAGCGAGTGAAAGATAAAAACATCTGACACTTTCCGTAGGTGTGGAAACGACTTCAATATCCTCTTCTACTACATTTTTCTGTTTTCGTTCGACAAGACCTTCTTCCAAGGATCCTCTCAAAGAGACTGTGTAGTGTTTTCCACGGTCACTGCTGCTGCTTTGGAAAAGTAGTACTTTTCCAACAGCAGCTGCAATTTGTTTCTGAGGTGCTTTAAGTTACGGGAAAACAGCGACGGTAGAAAAAAAAACAGACAGTACTGAAACTAGTTCAGATTTCGAAGTTGGTCGTGGTACTTCTTCATATTATTTACGGACTTCCTGTCTGACTGCCACTGTCATGCAAGCGACCAATCAAAGCCAATGTTCAAGTCCATTATCCCAGAGTACCTCTGGGCGCTCACCCGCCGACCAAAAAGCCCGAGAACTCTGGGTACGAGATTGGGACTGCCGGTCACAGCCAAAATACGCGCAGTCGCGCTAATTGTATAATGTTGTAACCGTTGACAACCGTTATTGTTTCAAATTTATGAGAATGCGCAGAAGAGCCGGAAGTCCGTGATTCGCGGACTTCTGCTTTGTTTTGGGCAGCCAGAGTCCGCGTGCTTGGTGCTGACCAAAAGAAAAGCGGGCTCTGGGGTCGAGAATAATAAAGGTGATTCGACAACCGGAAATACGACCGCCAGCTTTCGAAGGCTAGGAAGAAAGAGGCTTTAAGATTGGTCCTGGCTTATATGGGGTGCAAAAAAGACAAACTAACAAATCGAATCACGTCACATCGCAGCCGACGTTAAAGAGGTTAATCTTTGTCGTATATATATGTAAGTTGTCTTAATAATTGAGACATTTATTTCACTTTCAATTCTCGTATTTTCGAATTCCAATAATACACTTTGTTTACCCCCCAAAATTTGCATAAACTATTGTTTTCAAATGCTCTTAAGCTTGGGGACACTGCATATTCCCAAGAGCATTTGAAAACAATGGTTTATGCAAAATTTGGGGGGCAAACAAAGTGTAGTATGGGGAATTCGAAAATAGAGAATGATTTCTGACTCAGCCGATAGACTCTTTGCATAAATGGCGCCTAAATTTGAATAACAATACCTTGTAAAATCCTTATCCTCGTACTTATGTTTCTAGACAAAGGATTTTTCACATGAATGTGAGGCCTATGATGTACATTGCCATTTATGCAAAGGGTCTATAGGGCAATAAAGCCAGTGTTAACCCGTTCATTCCGAAGACTGAGACGTTCATTCTCCTAACTAGTACCATTGTGATAGATGTCTTTGTTGGGTGGTCATGAGAATTTGGTGTTACATTATTTTCATTCTCAATACCTGCCTCACTGATATTTCATTGAAATTGTGAGGAGAATTTACCTGCTGACCAGCTCAGATCGAAAAGCAATAAAAAGGAAACTAATTTTCTGCTAATTGTTTTGGTTCAATGAAGTTTATTTATCGCCGTGAACTTTGTTCACTAAACAAGCTGGTGATTGAGCCTCATCATCGGCAAAGCCCAATTAATAAAACGCATCAAGAACAAGGAAAGTATGAGTCGCCGCAAAGAGTTTGTTTCGTGACTTTTGCGTCGCCTTTGGAAACTTTTTCTTTGAAATTGCATTTAAACTTCTCTGGGTCCTGATGAGCCGCGCCTGTAACGTAATCCTGCATTTTGGCTTCAGGCCAACGGTCATGCATGAAGCTGAAGAAATTTTGCGTCAATGAAAAGACGTCTTTTTACCCATTTTCCGCTATCGTCTTTCACCTCATTCCAAGTTAGTTTTTCCGCCAAATATCATGGAACGATACGGTTCTTTGTACACCAGATTTACATCAGCAATAAAACCTTCCGCAGAAAATCGACAGAAGCGTAACTTGACGTATACAACCAGGAAATAACATTCGCGATCTTGGACCTCTTCGACATGTCGGCTATGATTAAGTATTTGTTTCGTCGGTACCCGAGGACGAATTGTGTCCAATTTGCAGCAGCC
>NC_090882.1:5082239-5097239 GCF_036669935.1 Montipora foliosa
AAACGGAATGAGCCGTTTCCATTTGTGAGTCCCTTTCCGAATGCCTTTACGAGTCTGGTACAAATAAATATGGCGGCCAAAGCCCGCCAAGTGAAGTGGTGTAATCCTCGCATCGGAGCCTGGTTTTAGTGGAGCAAACAAATGATACAGAAAATTCCAGTCGTTTTGGTAAAAGTGGAAAAAGAGACAACCTTCGAAGGTTGTTCTTTTTTTTCCGGAACATTGCCGTTTGTGTCAACAGTTCCAACTGTTTTTTCCACCGGAACTACGGGTTTTTTCTGACAAATGGGAAGCCCCCGGAACTGCCTTTGCTTTTTTGTTTTGCGGAAAAAGTCGTCTAAAAATAGATCGGTCTGCAAAAATGCCGCTTAGTGTGGGAGTTGTTTACTCCAAGTCATGTGCTCCGTTTATGACAATATGAAAATTCACCAGACATGGGCAGAATTTATAATATTGAATCGTGAAACGCCTTAATAAAGTTTGCACCCTTTTCAAAACGGCCAGACGGATATGCACAGCGTACTATGATAACTTAACATTCTATTCATCATTCGTTTTGCCGTTTGATTTTCGAAACTGTTCACTGCAAATCAGGTTAAACGTTGTGAAGCTGCTCTTCCCTCGCTAGTCCCTTGGAAAACTCTCTATCGCAATTTGTCACCGTTGTTAAAAAGACGCCCCCTCTCTCTCTCTTTTTGTGCTCCAGGTGCAAAGGAGAAAATTTGAATTCCGGAAAGTTCATTCAAAAGTTTGCCAATCATTTTTTTTTACGGCAACAAACTATATTTAGTATTTTTAGAAATTATAAAATAGACTCTTTGTATTTGTTTTCTTTATTGTGTCATTCTACAAAGGTTTATCAAAAGCCATGCTGCCTGAAAATTGCTTACTGAGGCACTTGGCTACTGAAGCAACAATAGATTCTTTCACAGATGACAACAACTTTCAGCTAAAAAAAAAACAACTTTTGGCTAGAAAACGCTAAAAAAGGCGAAAGGCTATTTAACGACGGAACAGTGAATTTCTGGTCTGTCAAATCTAAAAATTAGATCACGAACCATTTATATTTATAACCGTAGCAATTATCTCTTAGTCAGACCCAGGAAGAACCTAAAAAGCAAACAAAACAAAATTCTGGAATGCCTTGCGGAGAAACCGAGACATACTCCATCAAGTTGGGAAGCTTCTCTATTGTTTTAACCGAAGCACTATCTAGAGTAAGGAAACTTGGTTTTTAGGCTAGAAATTCATTCTGTTGTTTGGCTTATTTTATTTTATTTTTTTTATTACGTGATTTGTAATCAGAGACGTTAGCAGGCAAGCAAAATTTCTTTTAAAAGAAAACACGTTATTTTTGCAACAAATCATAAGTTCTCGAAAGCTCCATGGAAATTTCAACTCGTTTCGGATCAAGTAAACCAACTAGAATCGCACCTTATAGCTTTGCCCGTATCATGCATTTCCATGGATGTTCCGCAAAAAACCCGTTTTTTTTAAAATTATAATTTGTTCGCAAGATTTGCTTTAGTTGTCGCTTTTTCATTATACACATGTGTTCCTTAAATAAGCAAAACTGGTGATCGTATGAATAAACGCTAAACAGTTTTTTTGTGCTTCCAATTAGAGGAAATCTCTGGTACCAGTTTAAATTAATCGTTGCAATTGAAAAGGCATCTATAGCCTTTTTGGCTGAGACTATTGGTTAACTGGCAAGCAAGAAAAACACAAGATGATAAATAAAGGTATAACGAAAGGACCTTCTGACTTAATAACTAGGTTTTTTATTTCGGGCGCTCGGTAAATACCTCTGTTATTGCTGCCTAATTAATCTACCAGTAAGTAACGTTGCGATCTTGACAACCGCGAACGCTACGTTCAAACGCGTGGTTCACTACATGTCAACACTCAATCTTTCCTCATGTACTTATGATTGCTCGACGAAAAGTGTAATTTTTTTCTCCATGAAGGTTTCCGAAGGTTCAAAGGAATCTTGTGTTGTTTATTTTGTCACTTTGTTTTGATCACGACGAAATGTTTGTAAGATCATTACATGTTCAAAACACTGCAAGTTGAACAACTAAACCAAACGATAAAATTAATAAATAACCAGCTGATATTCTCGGTTGAATGGGTTGTCGGCTGTAGTCATGTAGCCGGCAAAGAACGATGACACCGGAGTCAGGGGCTCTGCGTTTTCCTCGCGGAAACATAACACGCTCCATGTCATCGCCTTGTGACCAGCCATGTTTAGGACCGGCGGTTTGTGAATCGTTAAACATAACTTGAGTTAAGAAGATAAATCAGAGGCGATTAGAGAATTACCTGACAGCCAAGCCAGAAAGGCAGCGAGAAAGTACAAATAACTTGGAAGACGAAGAGCACAGTAGAAAACAGAGGACAAAAACGCTCGGGTCGTTGTAAGCATGAAGCGGTTAAGCCCAGCTGGCGCAGACGCCAGCGACCTGGCATGAAAGCTCTCCCGAGCTGTCCGTTTGGATCCTAAATCAGTAGTGCTTCGTTGTCACTATAAACCATGGCCCTCATCACGAGGAAAGTATCTGGGAATGGAAGCGTTTGCGCTTCATTTCAAAACGCTCATTTGTCTGGACATTTTAGTGTCAAAATTTAAAAGAACGATCTAAAGCATCCATTATGTAGCATTAAATTTTCATGCGATCCATTCAAGGGTATCCTATATGATGTCATCGACCAAACACGGCAGTGAGCTCGAAAGAAAACTTAAACTCCATTGTTTCTCAGTTTTCTTAATGGAAGTCAGTGATGATTTTAGCCTTCCTGTTTTCCGCGTTGCCCGGTCAAATTGAGTTAAATTGATGCTTCGTCTTCAACAAAATACGCCGAGAGAAAGTTGTATCCACACATGCGTCATAAACCTGTCATTTACGCCTATTACCCTAGTGCTTGCTTTCGGCTAGGCATCGATGGTTTGGCTCCTCCAGGAAAACCACTTCGTTTTTACTCGAGAATACGCGTCGCCAGGGCACAAACTGACAAATAAACATGTCCGACTGCACTGGTCTTCTAACTATTTGCAACAATCTCACCCAAAGCGTTCTTTCGGACGGAGATAAGCGTACGGACCCCATCGCCATATTGACAGGTCTGGGACTTGTAACAAAGCTTTCACTCGTCCCAGAATTTCCGCGAAATTGTCCAATGCGGCGACTAGATAGTTTGCTCTTGACACAAGCAGATCACCACCTGCAAGCCTATAACCAGGCTACATCAAGAAAGATTTTACTATAGTGAAGCAAAACCGTTGAACTGACTTTTTTCCCCTTCAACAGAGGATAAGATTTTCTCATTAAATCGTGTTTTTCAGTAGCGTTTCCGAAATTGACGTCGCCGTCAGAGGCATGCATGCCTTCGCGGAATGCTCAGGGAAAAAACATATAAATCCCCAAAGCCTCAAAGTCATTTTGTACGAGTGTGTTTAAAGCCTACCTTCAACCGAGAGGATTTTCGACCGTTTGATTCACTTTGCTTAGCGTGGCAATCCAGTTGGATGAATTTCAGCTTTGGCGTGATTTACATATACGAAAATTGTTCCACTTAGCAAGGAACGCAAGAAGACCGCATGAAATATTTGATATCAGGAATTTTGAGCAGAACAAATACCTGATAACCTCTGATAATGCGAATGCCATTCGAACCAAGGACTCTTTACCTTCCATTCCCAGTAACGGGATCCCAGTTCCCAGTGGTCATATCCATTTTTCCTACCGAAAAATCAGGTCAATCCCATCTCTCATTTTACACCTTCATGACCCTCATCATTCCAGGGAACCCAGGCCTTTTTAAAGTGTTGGACAATTTGTGACTCCATACATAAACTTACGGGTTGCAAAAAATAGCCAGGTTGCAAAGCAATATGTCCGCGATTTCAGTCCTCTGTTGTCATCACATTTGAATTATTATTATTATTAACTTACAAAATGTCCAAAACAAAAAGGATATTTTTTTGCATCTTAGGGATTGCTTCCACGTTTTTTTCCGCCACTCTCTTTTTGGCATTGCTTTCAATGTTCCGACCGCCGTTCAACTCTACTTCTGCCTCAGAAGCTGTGGAAAACGGACGGTAAGATTTCGTAAGGAAAACGTTTTTGAACAGCCTGATGCATTTATATGTATGAAAGTTCAAACATATTTTGATACCAGAGCTCTATTTAACAAGCCCTTGCCATAGCCCATGAAGCAAAGCCGAATGAATAATTCTTATTCGTGGAAAAGCTAACACCCTATCCGGCTCTACAAAGATCCCTGTACATACACACTCTTTGCCAAGATTCAGGACAAGGCCCCTTTAAAATTATAAAATGGTAAAATAATCATTATGACACTTAGACAAAAAGAATGTCAAGCCAAATTTAACCCTAACAAATGTATGTTTTGGAGAGTGTTTTGCTGTTACATAGTGCATAGCCGTATGATTTTATAGTTGTATGACTGCTTGCTCACATGTTGTTTACATTCAATACCACCTTCTAAACCAAGTTTGAGGTCTTTACTGTAAGTTATGGAGCAAATTTGTGTCCCAGGCGTGATGTGCAGTGGCCACAAAAAAGAAGGATAATTACTGTCCTTTATGACGTCAGTTATCCACTGAACTGCGGGTCTGATATTGCATGTCCGTTTCCCTTCTCCATAAAACTTGGTTGTTTGCGTCCTCTCTCAGGACTTCCCACCAGCTTTTTTCGCAGCCTTCCCCGGGTCATGCACCCATCCACATGCAGAGAGCGGACCCTTCCAGTCCATAATCTCTGAGGAAATCAGTAACACAGGAAATGAAACTATTTGAAGTCAATCAGAGAGTGCAACTGCCACAAATCATTGGCAAGCATCATAATCCGAAAAACGAATACCGGTAAATCTTATTGGCTTTTTGAAATAGTTCCTTGGAAGATTCAAACAGTTTCACAAGTTTATCTCAGATAAAACAACACGAAAATCAGCAGGCCATACTGTGCTATATGGCCCCGCTTGATTAGCCAATCATAGGGTGCATACTATCTGAGAAGTATAATAAAATTATGAATGTTCCAGAATATGATGATAGAATACTGTATGTAAAATATTACATGATGGGGCTTTTACTTAAAAACACAAGTCATGTACTTAACTTTAAAACTACATGTACCATGCAGATCAATTCATGTAAGTTTTTATATTATTGTTTACCCATCTCTGTTCCAAGTGGCACAGTCATGTTTCATGATCATGTTTCTGTACAGTAATAGCCATTTTGTCCATATCACCAGCTATGACCTCCATTTTCCAAGCAATCTTGAAGACCTGAAGTCTCTAGCCAGCCTTATAAAGCAGTATAGAAAAGACAATTTTAGCTATGTGGTTTTGCTCTTCTGCAGTGCTTACTTGTATAAACAGACATTTGCTATTCCAGGATCCGTATTTATGGTATGTGCTCTCTAAGTTTTTTTCCTAAAAGCTTAACCTTAAAGTGCCCCTGTGACCAAAAAATCAATTCATATTTTTCTTTGCATTTCAAAACTATGTTAACAAAACACCAAGTGACCCACATTTTAAGCCTTGATTTCAAAAAGACACCTCTTTATTTTAACTGTAATTTTCGGACCTATTTAATGGTCTGTCATTACTAACATATTCTTGAGAGAGCTGGATCGAGGAGAAAATGACGTCAAAGACTCACTAGTTTAAGAATTCAATACGTTCACACGCTGAAATTTTAAGCTAGTGAGCCTCTGACGTCACTTTTCCCTGGATCCAACCGTCTGAGGTCCAATCGGTCAGTTTTTAACGTGAGTAATGGCGGACCGTGAAATCCAAAACTTACACTCAAAGTAAACGGCCTTTGGATAAAAATCAAAGCTCAAAATTTTGCCAGTCAGGTGTTAAGCAAACACACTTTCAAAATCTGAAGGAAAAAAGGAAGTGGTTTTTTTGATCACAGGGGCACTTTTATAACGTTTACACCCCTGAAGCTGTCTCCATTGACTAGTAAAATCATCTTGCGTTAGACAGAGTAGAATCTTGACATTTCTTGGGAGAGAAAAGAGTTGGAGAAATATCTTGCGTTTTACTTCGTATGTCTAATGCCACACAATTTTATTAATTTTGTCAACTGGGGGCACCCTAGGGTGTTTGAGGTGTCAATTAGTTCACTGTCTGAAGGAGGTGGTAGAGGACTTGCTCCCTGGAACTTTTCTGAATGTGAGGAAATCAAAACAATAATATGATTTGCTACAACAAGTTACAAAATTAGAGGAGACAATTCACCTTCTTGGGGTATTATTAATTTAACTGTTATCGCCTACACTGCAGCCGCCCTTTACCAATGTTACTAGCAATACAAAAATTGCTAAAAACTTAAACATTCAACATTGAAAGGGGGCGAGGGAGGGGGGAAGTGGGAAAGGTTGGAATCGTAGATATGGCAGGTATTGGTAGCTAGAAAAGCTGTTTTTTTTAACGGGAGTGTCTCAGCAATTTGTAACCTGTTGTAGCTTTCCAATCCAGATGCAAACATAATTACAAAGTGTGGCACTTTCTCTTAAGTTTTGAAATACCGGTAATAATTATTATTAATCTCTGAACTGGTCCTCATTGATGAGTAAGATTGTGTGCCATTAGACAGAGTAAAATCTATGAGAATCTCTCTTAGGAAGGAATTTTGGGTTAAAGGGACAGTTTTTGAGTAGACCTACAGTAGATGTTGTTAACCCATTCTGACACCCCTGAACTGACCAGCATAGACCACTTTTATAAATGGCAACCAGTTTTACATTCTTTTGTCTTTATGTTAATTAGACTCACTGCCCTCATTTTGAAACAAAAATTCTTTTGAAACTTGCTTGTCGTAACCAGGCTAGAAAGACCTATTAGCATTAAAACCAAATAATATTTTATTTGGCACCCATTATGAAAGAGTTCAATTGACGAGTAAAATCATCTGGCTTCAGACAGAGTCAAATCTGTGGGACTGCCACTAGGGTAGGGTAGGGTAGGGTGGGGACTTCCCACTCCATAGTCCTATGCCTTGGGATCGGTGGACGTTGCAGCAATAGAATAGATCTTAAAAATGCTTCTGAGAAACAAGTTAGAGTATTTTATATTTGTAAATTATTGGAATAAATACAAGGAAAAATCATTCAAGGAAACTGAATTTGTGAGAAGTTTCTGATATAATTGTTGTCTGCTTTCAGAACTTGTTAGCTGGTACTATATTTGGAATCTGGGCTGGCTTTCCTTTAGTGTGTCTCTTAACTGCCTGTGGAGCCACTTTTTGTTATCTTTTGTCCAAAGCTTTTGGCAAAGTTCTCTTGTTAGAATTTTTTCCAGA
The DNA here is from genome assembly GCF_036669935.1 of Montipora foliosa. NCBI lineage: Eukaryota > Metazoa > Cnidaria > Anthozoa > Scleractinia > Acroporidae > Montipora > Montipora foliosa. The sequence goes on from NC_090882.1 coordinate 5,089,579, forward strand.
GAGACTACAGGCCTTGCAGGAGAAGGTAGGTGAACTTAAAACAGTAAAATCCACACACTTTGCTCTCTGGGTTTTGGTTCCATCTCTTGTTTTGTTAATTTCAAAAATGGGATCCCCAAATTGACTTGGGCAGACTCACTGTGTGGGCCGAGATAGTGTTCACTCAACTATTGAGTGACAAGTTACTGTCATGTATTGTGTGACTTGATGACAGAGAGGCATTTCATGCTTGTACAGTATTTCATGTAGTAGGTGATAAGGAGGATGGGAAGAAGGGAATAAAGAAATTTAGTATAAATACACAAGTGATTATTCAAAATCATGTGCTCTCATTGGCTCGTTACCTCGGATTATCAGCCGATAATCACCTCGACGGACAAAATGGCTGCCAGTAGTCGTTTTGCCACGAAGATGATTTTGCGTTGAAATGTTTTTTTTTCTCTTTTTTGAAATAATCAGGCTCAGTGATTATCGCTGAATATTCACCTCCACTTCGTCTCGGTGAATATTCACCGATAATCACTTCTCCTTCGGCAAATAATTGTTAAATATGGTCCACTTGTTACATGTATGTTTCCTTTTGAGTTAGTTTAAGGCTAGCATTCCTCTATTTTATTTACTGGTATTACAGGAATACTACAGTAACTACATGTAACACAAGTGTAATCCCCCAGTATTTATGCCTAGCTGATTTTGGGGGAAAAATGAGAATTGTTTAAGTAAATTAAAAAAAAACAAGACAAAACAAAAAAAATAACACAATTGGACTGGACAAGAAGCTAAATAAAATTTAATGACATTAGCTTTATAGAGTAAAAAGGAACCATGAATCACGGACCCAAAACAGTAGGTTCTTTTTTCTCCATACTTTAAAAACCAGACATTAAAGACATTAATGAATTACGCAGTTACTGGTCTCCCTCGCAGCCGAGACTACGCAGTTACATGAGATGTACTTTTTTTGAAATTACGGTAATGAAATTAATTTTGTGGTATTTTGGTTCATTTCAGGTCAAAGAGAATCTTGATAGCTTATTCTTTTTTCTATTGTTTTTACGGCTCTTTCCCATGTCACCTAACTGGTTCCTAAACATGTCATCACCTGTTTTGGATGTACCAATAGTTCAGTTCTTTTTCTCAGTGTTAATTGGTAAGCTGACCTTGTCTTTGGCGTGTAGTTGTTGGTTTTGAGCAGGTTCCAACTCAGATAGTAAATGATGCCATCATGCAAATTGCCTATTGAACTCTATTTTTATGTAACTATTTCCCCTTTTTTTCCATGAAATCAATATGGCCACTGGTCATGTGAGTGAAAACCATCAATAGGAGATGGGCATTAAAAAGTCAGCTTGTTCCCATGGCTGACCAAAGTGTCCATCGCCGTTTTGTTCGCACGGCTTGACAACCCAATTTTCCCATGAAAGGTCGCAAATATCAGGTCAGCCTGACCAGCATCCTCGGAGACCCAGGAGCAGATCGCGGAGGCAAGGGGAAGTGTAAATGAGCGAAAGAAAATGGCGACGAAGAAAAGTATAGTCGGGCGAGAAGAGCCCCTGGGGACACGTTCTTACTACACCAGTTCCAAACAGTCAGGATAATTCTGACTACCGACTGGTGCCAGAAATTCTTTGTGTTTTTTTGCCCAATCAGAGATCAGTCGGCCGTGAAGTCGTTTTGTGTCTTCTTACACTGAAAATCACTTGATCGACATACTCGCCTGATTTTGCTCGAGGAGAAAAGTCTCAATCACAGCACAAAATGTACAGGGAATCGTTCGGAATATCAGCGGAGAAATACGCTGGACCTTTCGCAGGTATCGTTAAAGTAGCATATTTCCAACTGTGCGAGATTTCTTGAAAGATGCCCTTCCCGGTTCACCTAAAATAGCAGTGATTAATTTTGATCTAACAATTATTTTTATTCTGCCCCAATTTCCGAGGTATTTCTAGATTTCTTGCATCAATTGCTGTGGCTGAAACTTTGCTAATCTCGAGAAATTCATGATCGCACAGGCCACACTGGTATGTCGAGCACGCAGCATGCAGCATGCAGCACGACCTTATTTCAATGCGCGTTCTCCACGATCTGCCCCTGTGTCTCCGAGGATGCCTCACCAGTAAAACTGTTTTCCTCATGTAAAAAATTAATATTAATGAACCAATTTGAAATTAAATTCGTCCTGAAGTAGTTGGTCAAGGGACAATAATGTGGTCATGCGCAGAAACAACCTATACATAGCATGCAGGTAACATACTGTTTGGTGCCCTAAACAGACTGACAAACTAAGCTTTGCTTGAAGGACCAAAACAGAGTTTTGGATCGTATCTGCAACTGAGTTAAGAAATTCAAACTTAAGGCTTTTTCCACATTCGTGCTTTCTTTAATGCTGCTTTCAGTGGTTCCATCCACATTTTGTCCATCCAATTTTTTTCTATCCTGCTTCCATTTTTTTGTTTGTTATTTTTCAGGTCTCATGCCGTACAACTTTATATGCTGTCAAACCGGGTCTATTCTCTCACAGTTAGAGTCATTAGATGAACTTTTTACAGTCTCTGTGATCATCAAGCTTTGCGGTATCGCCCTGGTTGCTTTGCTTCCAGGTTTGATGCTAAAAAAAATTCACAATAAACCTCACAGTGATTAATAACAACATACGGTTGTTAATATTTTTTTAAAACAATGGATCCGTGAGTCCCTAACCTACGAGGAGTTGGTTTTTCCAACGCTTCCCGAGAAACGTTAGATTTTCCATGGAGCATGTGCGAAGTACGTCACGCCCCACGTGACATCACATCGTCATATTTCGCGGGAAAAATACAATCTCGACCCCAGACCTCTTCTCTTTTGCGCATGACTCAGGGAGAGAATAGCTCTGAGGAACCCTAAAGCAAAGTGTCTTCTCATTGGTTTTCGTGAAGAAAAATAAAAAGCGTCTCAGATTGTTACCACTGGCAATGAGCAGGCGCTGTAAGGTCCAAGTAGCCAATTTTTGGCTATAAGAACCCTACGGCGAATGTTTTCCTACATAGAGTTTCCCAGAGCTTCGGGTCATGCGCAGACATAAGATTCGAAAGAGAGTGGGGAAAAATATGGGAGCAAGCTCGCCCAAACGCAGCAGTTACGTAGCTAAACGCAAGCGCAAGCGCAAGTGCCAAAACAAGTTTAGTAACTCGTTTTACCGGATCAAATTTAATTTATTCGACCATGGCGCTGGACGGCGGCTCGCTCAAAGAAACGAACAGTTACTCACAGTAGTTTCCTCTCCCGGGAAGCATAAGAGAAACCGGCTGCTAGCAGGGTAGGGAGTTCCGTTTTTCACTTGTGGAAGGCAACCTTAGATACATGTTGCATTTTGCAACTGTTTTGTGTAATCCTGGAAACAGTTTGACAGCCTGATTGAGCATGAATCCTGGATGCGCGGAAACTTCTAGTTGTATTTTTTTTTGGTTCACTTTTAATTTATTCAGCATTTTTTGTAGTTTACTTACCGATCAAAAGTGTTTCCACGTGATTCTGAGGCGTAAAACTAGATTACAGGCTTTTTCGTCGGCCAAAACTCGAACCTTAGTATTTAATCGCGAATTAGTGTTCGAGCGTACAACAGATACCAAAGGACAGAAATCAAGTGAGGCCTAATTTACACTTTAAACACCAAAGTTATTACGTCGACCAATCACAGCAGGTGCAAAGAACCTAATGAACCAATCAAAATGCATATCAATGCCGTGTAACTTGCTCAAAGCGCGGGAAAAGTCGCGCGTGCAAGACGGGATTGGATTTTGGTTTTCCTTTTCACTGGTTGATAAACTGGCGCGAGATTTATAAACCAATCACTAAGCACAGCAATTGCAATCGCGTAATAGGCCTTTTGCAACTAACGATCACATGGTACAAAATCCACCATGCTGGAGGGCAAGCTCAAATTATTCCCCCACTGGGACATTAAAACAAAGAGACCTGAACCAGTCAAGCTTGACTTGCCTTTGTTTTAATGTCCCAGTGGGGTAATAATAATGAGCTTGCCCTCCAGCATGGCGGATTTTGTACCATGTAATCGTTAATTGCAAAAGGCCTATTACTTTCGACAGTCAGTTTAAAACTTTTGATCGGCTGGTTGAGACTTTGTTGTTTGGTCGTCCTTATCAAGGAAGTTATTTTCATGAAGTGTTCTTGTTACAGCTTTTTCAAACAATGTTAAGACACAGATGGCTTCCTTGCACTTACTCCTATACAACATCGTTTCGGGTGAGGTGGGCAAACAGTCTTAGCTGTTTTTGTCCAAGGCAAGGCCTTAAAATATTGCCTTTTGCCCCCTCCCCCCTTACGAAAAATATCGGAAAATTCCCATATCTTTCATTTTAGGCCGTTGTCCAAGCTGTTTTTTTTTTTTAGAAAAATTTCAGGATCCATGCCATATATGGTAGTTAGGGCATGTCCCGACTTCTATTTCCTACTTTCTTAAAACTCCTAGAAGTTTGCATACAGCTATTTTTGACAATTTTGCCTTGATCCTTCATTAGCAAAATCTTGGAAAATCATGGTTTTGACACTGTTGAAAAGCTTGCCATTTCTTTTATTCTTGGCCATTTTAGGTTCGTCCCTCTCGTGGGAAGGGGCGAGGCTAAAAACGACTGCGAAGGAGGCTATTTTCTACGTTGTTTTTGCACACAAAAACTTCGATTAGGCAAAAATCGGAGATTTATTTCCTAGAAGCTTGCCCATGAAATCGGCCATTTTTGTCTTGTTCCCCCCTTAACAAAATCTGGGAAAAATCGATTTCTCACACTTACGTAAAACTTGCCACATCTTTGGTTCTAGGCCGTTTTCCAAACTGCTTCTTGTATAGGAAAATTCTAGGGTTCTTGGACATTCAGTGCATACTAATTGGGACTTGATCCCAAATCACTTGACTTAAGCTCGATTTCTTTCCTATTATCAGCAGTTATCTGGCAACCTCTTAAAGGAGAGAGTATTCAGGATAAGAAAATTTCCGAGCTTTTATAACACGCAAATGCACATTCTCTTCGCTTTTGTTTTGGTCAGCACCAAGAACACGGACTCTGCCAATGTTGTATCCAGAGTCCACGGGCTTTTTGGTCAGCGGGTGAGCGCCCGGAGAGACTGTGGGATAATGGACTCCATTTTCCCAGAAAACGTGGGGTTTCGGTCTAATTGCGCATGCTTGAGTTTAAAACGGAAACTGAAAACAGTAGGAAATAAATGATTGACTCAAAGCTACTGAAAGTGTTCGAGAAACAAAAACTTTAGGCTTACACACCATAAAAGACACTGGTTTCTTTTCAAGGAGAAATGTTCATTGGCTTGCTGTAAGAGCGAGTGAAAGATAAAAACATCTGACACTTTCCGTAGGTGTGGAAACGACTTCAATATCCTCTTCTACTACATTTTTCTGTTTTCGTTCGACAAGACCTTCTTCCAAGGATTCCTCTCCAAAGAGACTGTGTAGTGTTTTCCACGGTCACTGCTGCTGCTTTTGGAAAAGTAGTACTTTTCCAACAGCAGCTGCAATTTGTTTCTGAGGTGCTTTAAGTTACGGGAAAACAGCGACGGTAGAAAAAAAAACAGACAGTACTGAAACTAGTTTCAGATTTCGAAGTTGGTCGTGGTACTTCTTCATATTATTTACGGACTTCCTGTCTGACTGCCACTGTCATGCAAGCGACCAATCAAAGCCAATGTTCAAGTCCATTATCCCAGAGTCCCTCTGGGCGCTCACCCGCCGACCAAAAAGCCCGAGAACTCTGGGTACGAGATTGGGACTGCCGGTCACAGCCAAAATACGCGCAGTCGCGCTAATTGTATAATGTTGTAACCGTTGACAACCGTTATTGTTTCAAATTTATGAGAATGCGCAGAAGAGCCGGAAGTCCGTGATTCGCGGACTTCTGCTTTGGTTTTGGGCAGCCAGAGTCCGCGTGCTTGGTGCTGACCAAAAGAAAAGCGGGCTCTGGGGTCGAGAATAATAAAGGTGATTCGACAACCGGAAATACGACCGCCAGCTTTCGAAGGCTAGGAAGAAAGAGGCTTTAAGATTGGTCCTGGCTTATATGGGGTGCAAAAAAGACAAACTAACAAATCGAATCACGTCACATCGCAGCCGACGTTAAAGAAGTTAATCTTTGTCGTATATATATGTAAGTTGTCTTAATAATTGAGACATTTATTTCACTTCTCAATTCTCTATTTTCGAATTCCCCATAATACACTTTGTTTACCCCCCAAAATTTGCATAAACTATTGTTTTCAAATGCTCTTAAGCTTGGGGACACTGCATATTCCCAAGAGCATTTGAAAACAATGGTTTATGCAAAATTTGGGGGGCAAACAAAGTGTATTATGGGGAATTCGAAAATAGAGAATGAGTTCTGACGCAGCCGATAGACTCTTTGCATAAATGGCGCCTAAATTTGAATAACAATACCTTGTACATCCTTAGCCTCGTACTTATGTTTCTAGACAAAGGATTTTTCACATGAATGTGAGGCCTATGATGTACATTGCCATTTATGCAAAGGGTCTATAGGCTCAATAAATCCAGTGTTAACCCGTTCATTCCGAAGACGGAGACGTTCATTCTCCTAACTAGTACCATGTGATAGATGTCTTTGTTGGGTGGTCATGAGAATTTGGTGTTACATTATTTTCATTCTCAATACCTGCCTCACTGATATTTCATTGAAATTGTGAGGAGAATTTACCTGCTGACCAGCTCAGATCGAAAAGCAATAAAAAGGAAACTAAGTTTTCTGCTACTTGTTTTGGTTCAATGAAGTTTATTTATCGCCGTGAACTTTGTTCACTAAACAAGCTGGTGATTGAGCCCTCATCATCGGCAACGCCCAATTAATAAACGCATCAAGAACAAGGAAAGTATGAGTCGCCGCAAAGAGTTTGTTTCGTGACTTTTGCGTCGCCTTTGGAAACTTTTTCTTTGAAATTGCATTTAAACTTCTCTGGGTCCTGATGAGCCGCGCCTGTAACGTAATCCTGCATTTTGGCTTCAGGCCAACGGTCATGCATGAAGCTGAAGAAATTTTGCGTCAATGAAAAGACGTCTTGTTACACATTTTCCGCTATCGTCTTTCACCTCATTCCAAGTTAGTTTTTCCGCCAAATATCATGGAAAGATACGGTTCTTTGTACACCAGATTTACTCAGCAATAAAACCTTCCGCAGAAAATCGACAGAAGCGTAACTTGACGTATACAACCAGGAAATAACATTCGCGATCTTGGACTCTTCGACATGTCCGGCTATGATTACGTATTTGTTTCGTCGGTACCCGAGGACGAATTGTGTCCAATTTGCAGCAGCCCACTGAAAGAACCTGTTCAGACAAGATGTGGACATCGGTTTTGCAGCCTTTGTTTAGAAAAGTCCATGAAAAGGTAACGTTTAATTTAACTACCAACCATTCATGAAAAAACTCACCTCGAATACCGATAGGATTAACGTGATCGCAACATCATGAAGTCAAATCTTTGGTTAAATGCAGACTTTAAAATTGATTGCCGAAGAAAATTCTATACTTCTGCTGTCTGTCTGACTTAAAGATAACTTCTCGCATGATGCTGTCACAGAGAAATGGAGGTAAATAAAATTTCGCCTTAAAAACTAAGGTAACTGACCCTTCATGACAT
>NC_090882.1:5104739-5122239 GCF_036669935.1 Montipora foliosa
ATGACAGCTGCCAATGGATTGGCGAGTTGAGGAACATTGAGGTGTGGTACACTAGCTTACTTTGAATAAGACTGGTATAGAGTCGCCGCGCAAGCGGTTGTGGGATTAGCTGGGAGAACGCGTACTATTGGGCAGGAGCCCATGAGTAGGAGCTTGCCTCTCTCATACACGCCCTTATGAGTCAACCTTTGCGCGTATCATTCTATTTTTAGAACGCCACGAGTTCCTCGGCTCTGCACGCACTGTTTTAAAAGACCAATCAGAGTAAAGTCATTGTCTAACGAAGATAAATAAAGCAGTAAAACTGTATTTAAATCGTGCAAATTGATGTAAATTTATGAAAATGCGAGTCTCCTGCTCAAGGGTTCGTTCTAAAAACAGAAAGATACGCGCAAAGGTTGACTCAAAGATCTACTGCATATGGAGGCTCCTACTAATGGGCTCCTGGTATTGGGACAATCGCGACCCCCAAATTTGACATTTTCTATGCCCTTTATTCCTTGACCTATTTCAGGTCCAATTTATTGCTTTGTATAATCCTAGCCAGTGACTTTGGTAATAAAAAGGTTTATCATAGTCTGGAAGGATTTAATACTTGATATCATCCCTTAGGCACACAAAAATAGCTGCCCGTTTGTTCCTGTAAGCTGTACTAATGAACTCTGTGAAGTCAGTATGTTACAGAGTGAACTTCAGCATCACCTGGATATGGAATGTCCCCGAAGGTTGATTACTTGCCAGTACTGCCAGCAAAACTATGTTTGGTGTGATGAAGAGGTATTTATTTCTACGCAGCCCTTTTTTTACTCTCAGCTGAAAACGGAAGTTCATCGTCTTGTTAGGCTCGAATCATGTTAGCTTCATGAATGAACACATTATACAAGTCAACCTACAAGTATAGTTAGTTAAAAGTTTTCATCCAATAAATATAGTCTGTCGGAATGTATAAAACCTATTCACCTTGAATTTAAGACTTACTATAAACCTTTAATCCAAGCTTGGACCCTAAAAAGATGTGTCCTCTCTAAATTGAAAAGGACGATGCAATAGACCATATTCGTATTATCAGAACTGAAATGGAACTAGCTGCAATGTAGGCTAATGCGGGTAAACCTTTTCAAATGCAAATAATTTTTATTCCACCGCATTAGCCTCCACTGCAAGCTTGTTCCAGTCCAATACTGAGAACACGACATGATGGTCTATTCGTATGGTTTTTTTTTCACTTGAGTTAACGCTCCACGAGTTAGGGGAAAACAACAATTACTGACTTTTGTGTACGTCTGTTGTTCTAGATAAGGGGTTAGTGATATGCAAAAGGCACAATTCAAAACATTTAGCTATCAGAGGTTAGGGCTACTTAACAACAGCAACAGGAACTTAACCCCTGCACTCATCCGTTCGAGAAGGCGAGAGTTCGGGATAGCCAGTAATACCTATAAAAATCCAAGGGAAGCGAGTTCCTTTTCGCTATAGAGAGACGTTCGAGATCGCGTGAGGCTACTGTAGCAACAAAAGAATTTCTTTAAACATTTATTTATTGTCACAACAGCTATAGACATACATATAATAGTGCTTATATACATATAGTGAAATAAAATCACACAAAACGTCATGCAAGATATTTTGATTTCAAGTTAAGAGATACTACGTTTTACGCTAGTTATTTACATAAATTATTAATGCAATGCATTTCAAGAGAGGTTATTCTTAAGGTGATTCCTCAGAAAAAAAGTTGTCGAACGATTTTCTTGAACTTTCCCTGAATGTTCCTTACTAATTCCTGTTTTGAGAACTACAATAAAAAAGATATGTCACCGTGCTTGCTTAAGAGATACAATGGGCCAATCTTACAGCATTGATGCCTGTACTGATACTAATCACTCGAGTTATTTCATCGGCTCAGGGTACATCTCGCGGTAGCTAAACAAGAGGGTTTTTAAAGTAACACTTAAAAAAAACTTGATGGGTAGAACGTCTAGAGCATATGGAACACTGTCTTATACAGTCTATGGAAAAATCACTCAACTTAAAACGACGTCGACTCAAAACGTTTCTCGAGTCGTTGTTTTCAAGATCATAATTTACATCCCTGGGTAAGGGGCTTTGTGTATGTTTTTAGCTATATCTTTTTTTCCTTCCGATAATTTTTTTTAAAATGTTTGGTTTTAAAGGGGTTATATAATATATACACCAAAATTATGGAGTAAAAAAAGATAGGTCACCGTGCTCTTTTAAGAGTAAAACACCATCGTACCTGTCTATCTCGATTATCGTAGATAGAAACAACATGTTCTCGGAATGCGCGCACTTATTCCCAAAGAATTATGGGTCATTTACAACTTCTCTCACGTGTTTTGAGAACTGTTTCAGCGTGTATGATCGACTTACGCCATACTTACAATGTTACAAATTTGATCCAATTTATAAATATTGACACACCATATGCGCAGTACATGATGCGCAGTGCAATACTGAGGAATCACCTTAAAGCGAGACTATTTCCACACAAAGACGTTTGTGTCCTTATTGTGGAATGAAATTTGCTCTTCAATTTCCATTGAGTTCATAATTAATTGTATATTCACTTGCAGCTGAGGAAGGTTGTCCATAAGCCCGCAGTTGTATATGTAATGTCTAGCTATGAGGAATAGGTGATGAAAGAAAAGATCTTTTACATCCTCAATGAGACCACAACAGAGGGACAAAGAAGCAGAGACATTTTATAAATCTTTGAAGTTTTGAGAAATCCCCTCGAACATGCTCTTCTAGAAGTTCTGAGTGTGTTTGCAAGTCCAAAATAGAGGAACGAGAGTTTCTTTTCCAGTTTACTTTTAAGATTACTGAGTATGTCTCTCTCTTCCAACCACCTTTCCTGACTTCTTGATTGTATAGAAACCTTTTTCTTTACTAGAAATTCATAGATTTTCTTAGAAACTTTGGCAACAAAGGAAGTTTGTTGGTCGTGAAGCGTACTCATATGGCATTTTTATTGATTTCGTATTGATTTTCGGCCAGGAACACTTCAGTAGCTGCCAAAAGTTTCCCTGCATCTGTCCTCAGAGTTGCGGTCAAACCAGCATTCCTAGAAACGAGGTACAGTGTACTGTGGATAATACAGACGGAAGTTGGTGTTGAGATGGTTCAATACTTTAACTGCACCAGAAGCTTACTGCACTCAGACACTTCGCGCCCGGTTCCCTTAAAGAACCTGCTTGCATAATTAATTGAAAACTGCTGACATAAATACTCACAATAATGCAGTATGGCAACGGAGTGATCTGCTGACTACTGACTTTATATTCCCTCAAAAGCAGTAACCATGCACTTTCTTTCGGTAATATTATACTACAGCTTATACTACAGCTTAGTTACTTTCCTAACATTGTTCAGGCAAACATAGTGGAAAAAGAGTTTTAGATTTTAAATTTCCCGTTTTTTCGAGTAGTTTCGTCCAAGATTGCAGATGCTTAAAGGGGCTAGGTCACGCAATTTTAGGCAATTTCAGCATTGATCAAATGGTCATAGAATTAACTGAAATAACAAAATAACGGCTCAAAACTATAGAAGAACTCAAACAAAACACAGGAAAGCTAAGAAGGGACAAGGATGGACAAAACTGGGGAGGAATGAAATGGATTGCATTTGGCTAAATTTGAAAAACTTCGGTCCACCTTTTTTCAGATTTATATCAGTTGATATCAAAATGTCATTTAAACATCTGGAAAATCATTCACAATTGTTATGTGGCCGTTATTTTGCAAATGAAAGACCCTTGCTCTGCCAATTTGACGTTTAGAGCGCATAACTAACAAAATTAAACAAAATTACCTAAAACAGCGTGACCTAGCCCCTTTAATCCTGTAATGATCGAGAACCTAAATGGACCTTATCGAAATTGAGCCTGCAGGAACATTTTCTTTTGTTTAAATCTACATGCGAATGACCCCTTAGCTTCGTTTATGTGGCAAAACCGCTGATAACTCCGATAAGGGCTATTGACTTGTTGCGTCTATACAGTACAGTTTCATTCACACCTCATCACTTATACAGAACAAAACGTTAGAGGAAAAGTTGCAACTGAGCGCGCTGATTGGCTATCAGCAACAATACTGTTGGCTCAAGTAAACTGGCCAAAATAGATGTCGCTTTTAACAAAACATGTTCCTGTGCTCTTCGCTAACCTGGCTGAGTCAAAACTCAAGGAAGGGTTACGTTTTTGCAAACGTTGGCCTTGTAGCACTTATATTTGAACAGACTTAACTGATTAGAGTGTAGTGTGAAGTGCTAAGTTTCTACCACATATAAACACATGTGAGCGTTAGCCCTACTGATGGAAATGGGCCCATACAAGGACAGAGAAAAACTCTGACCAGGGTGCGAATTGAATCCACGACCTTAGGGTTAGATCACCGCTGCTCTACCGACTGAGCTGCTAGGTCAGACGGGAGCAAGTTGTGGGAATTGCAGATGTCAAATTCATGGCAATGAATATGTACAAGTACAAGGAAGGGTTACGTTTTTGCAAACGTTGGCCGTGCACCACTTGATATTTCAACAAAATTAACTATTGTAGGGTAATCTGAAGTGCTGTTTTCTACCTATGGAAACGCTCACATGGTTTACAACTCAGTCAAAACTCAGTTTCGTTGCATAGTCATTGACAACTGACCAATTCTTGCTTTTCTAGATAAACACACATCTGGAGCGATATTGTGATCTCACGAGCGTGGCTTGTTTATATTCACATGTAGGATGTTCGGTTATGGTGAGTAATTGTTCCCGTCCCTCAGTCGTCAAAATGCATTTTCGATTAAACAATCATTCTACAGTTAAGATTTGGGAAGTCTTCCCACTCTTTGCCTATTTTTTGAACAAATTTACGGCTATTGTCTTCTCTTGAAAGAAAAAAGGAGATAAAATGTTCACAAAAGCACGTAACGTTTTGCACTTCCTTGTCACCTTCAGATCTATGTGTGATTAGTAAAACCCGAGTTGGAGGTCACTTGGTAGAGCACTACCACAAAAACTTAACGTAGTGCAAAAAGGTCACGTGACCTCCAACTTAGTATAAGAGCGCTACCATATTGTCATCGAGGCTGTCTGAGTGAGTGAGTGAGTGAGTGAGTGAGTGAGTGAGTGAGTGTAAGATTTGAAAGCCTGCAGCGCGTGTGCATGAATTACGAAACTAATGAATTTTCTTGAATTACAACAATTGATGTTTGTTTGCGGCCCACTTGTCGCCTTTTTCCGTTCTTAATTTTCGTAATGAAAAGAGAATGAATTCTGTTTGAGAACGTTATTGTCAAATTAACAGACATACGCCTTATATCATAATCACTCTTTTCACGTTTACGGAGATCGTCACGCAAGTTCACATTCCACATACATTCTGCAGGTCAAATAAACAAGAAAAAAAATCACCAGTCGGCTATAAACACCGGGTCAACCTCTCTGCCTGCATTAAAAAACATTCAGCAGTAATTTCTTCGCAACGGAAAGAAAAACAGAAGAAAATTATTTTTACGTGAAAGATGTTATGCATCATCAACCGGAGACTCGGAAAACCTTCCGATCCCTAGATGGGATTTGAATCCACGACCCTCCGTGATCTAGTACGGATGCTCTAACCACTGAGCTACTGGAGACTCTGCGGTGAGCAAGGTTGTAATCTTAATGTGACTGCGTGATGCAGTTAGCGAATTGTTATCAGCGATAAGCCTTAATGTGACTGCGTGATGAAGTTAAGACTCATATATGGTTAAAATTAGACTACGATGCAGTCGTAGTCTATACCCACATTACACCCTTGCTCACCGCATAGTGTCCAGTAGCTCAGTGGTTAGAGCATCCCTACTAGATCACAGACGGTCGTGGGTTCAAATCCCATGTGGGGCTTGGAATTTTTCCCAGTTCCCAGTTTCCTTATGTTATATCAATGTTAGCTGCCTTTGATTCTTTGCTCATGGATAATTATCATGCATATATTTTAACAGTTGAACTTTACACAGTAGCAATATACTGTCTACCTAATGGGAGTTGTAAAATTTTTGATTCTCATGGCAGAGATTTGTTAGGTATGGGACCCATTTGCAACATGTACTTCAATTGAAATAGATTCGTTAATGAATTTGGTACAACATTTTCAGAATATATGTGCACAAACATCTGTTACTTATGAGATTAAAATGTGTTAACATTATTAAAATGTAAAGCAACAGTGGAAGCATTGTTCATTCATTATATGTTCGAAACCAAAATTTTAGACCCTAGGAGCACCTCTCAAACAGTTGATAGTATCATTGAGAATGGAAGAGCAATTTATCAGAAATGTTACTCCAGCAAAATATGTTTTTATTTCTGATTTTCTAAAGAAATTAGACGTAGGCCGCTGGCCATGGAAAAGTTATTCATAGAGCAAGATGTCAGGGTAATTTATCAGTTGTAATGTGGTTCCCAGTAAACAACAGCTTAAAACTGACATTTTTGATAATAAGGAAAGCAGCACAGGCTTTTTGATGTGAATTTCTAGCTACAGCATTAGTTGTGTTTTCCAGTGGTATGCAAAGCAAAAGATGAGTTACCACGTTCTTGTATACAGTGGTTCTGAACCAAAAAATGTAACAAAAGTATTTTCAAATGTAGATTCTGTTATTGATCTCTTTTGTTCTATTATTCAAAGTAAATTTAATTGTTTTGAAGCAAAGTATGAGGTTGCATTCCTTAGATGTTTATGTGAACTATCAAATATAGAAAGGAAACAAATAATAAGAAAGCATAAATCTACTTCAAAAATTGCAGCAAACTGAAGAAAGAGGAGAGACATTTACAGTCCAATGGACCCAGAGAAAAAAATAAGAACTTCCTTCAAATTGTTTTGAAAAGTACAGGTTTATGGACCCATCGAAAAAAACAGACTCTTTCAAATAAAGATGAAAAGTATAGGTCAATGAACTTACACGATAAAGAGCAACTTCTCTCAAATAGATTCTTGTAACACCTATATACCTTGTTTTGTGGTGTACAATAACATTATTATTATTATTATTACTATTATTATTATTATTATTATTATTATCATTATCATTATTATTATTATTATTATTATTTAACATCACGTTCTGGCTGTTGTCATTGCCGTCTTTTCTTCTGATAGGCGAGTCATAACAAATGACCAAAGGCTGACAGAATTGTCTCTTCTTCACATTTCCAAGACTTTCCTCAAAATCCTTGCAGTTCCCAACAAAGCAGTTTTTTTAATTACTCCAACATTGAATGGTTTCCCTAGCTTTTCAATCCACCTATCAAATCCTTTGGTGAGTTTCCACAATCTTCCGATCTCTCTCTTCAAGTCCTGGTATTTTTCCCCCTTTTCCCTTTCTTTTTCCCCTACTCTTACATCAGCTGGTACAGCAATATCGATGATTATCCCCTTTCGCTCATTTTTGTTAATTGCAATTATATCTGGTCTTCTTGCCTCTATCACATTGTCACACTGAACATTGATATCCCACAAAACTTTGATTTCTTCATTTTCTACTACACCTTCTGGGATATGCTCATACCACTTTTCCGTATGCTCCAACCCATTCTTCTTACAAAAATCCCAATGAACTTTCTTTGCTACATTGTCATGTCGTCTCTTATATTATTATTATTATTATTTTTATTATTAAACTGTCAGCAAAAGTACAAATAACCTGGCAGCGCATGAGTATAGGCTACTAAGAGCCTCTTGTTATGACTTAAATCCGCTTCGTCTGGCTAGATAACGTTAGCTCTATTACATAGGACCTAATCACTGTTTTTGTTGTTATTGTCGTTTTTTCCAGGTTCCGAGAAGTGCTCTTGAGCGACATTTGCAAGCCAGTATGGAAACGCACTTATCCTTTGCTTGTCAAAGACTTCAAGAACTGCAAAATAAACTGGTCATCACAGACAAAAGGTTTGAAGAACTGGAAGCTGAGCTGGTCAGGAATAACGACCTTGAAGAGCTACGTAAATCAATTATGGAGAAAATAGGACGACTGGAGGCATCGCTTTCGGCATCAAACAAGACTGAAATTGCAAACACCAACAGAAAGGTGGAAAAAGTCGAAGCTGCGTGTTTTCGAAAACAGCAGGAAAATGACGAGTTCGTCGAGAACACTCGACGAATCTTAGAAGAACTACAGCGTGAAGTTGATGTTGTAAAGCGAAGGCTACAGGAGCAACTGAGCACACCAGTGGGGACTGGGACAGAGCCTCGACCTGGTACCTCCCTTAAGAGGCCGACGATGCTTACGCCGACTGCACCGCCTTATCCGCGTCCAGCCATGCGTCTACCGCGTCTAGACCATCGAATAAAGAAGGCAGGTTATGAACGGCTGCCAGAAACCATGGAGGATGGAAGTGAAAACATGAACGATGACAGTCAACAAAATGCACTTAGCATTAACCCACCAAACGCGTTTTCTCAAGAACTGTCACCTGAAATTTATATCACTAACAAGTTCATCTGGAAAATCACCCAATTCGATGATTGCCTGCAGAAAGCTAAGAACGATTCAAGGAAATATTTGCTGAGTGATCTGTTTCAGAGCGGTCCATACGGCTATAGGATGTGTGCAGAGGTTCACCCCAATGGACTGAATGAAGGACAGGATACACATTTGTCGATATTTGTTTGCCTTTTGAAAGGTGAATATGATGACATATTACCCTGGCCTTTCAGTCAGAAGGTGAAAATTACGCTTATGGACCAGCAACCAAATACGTATCTGAGGAGAAATATCCAGATGACAAGTCTTCCAAGGAATAATTCACACCTGACCCGATGTTACTCGAAACCGTCAGAAGCGAGCCCGCGAAATGTCGCGTTCGGGTTTTGCAAATTTATCTCGCAAGAACGTTTGAAAACTAAACGCTATCTTGTCAACGACACGATTTTTGTGGGCGTGGAAATTGATCCTCTTTAATTCGGCTCAGTATTTCATGTAAATGAGGTATTGTGTCAGAGATACTCGGTTAAAAACTTGGTAGTTTATACAACGCGGTGTAAGCCACGCAATTTGATTGGTTTAGAGGAGTTTCGACTAAAGTATAGGTGAACGAATGACGTCATGAGTCGAAGAGAGTAAAAAAAACAATGTATAAAAAAAGATTAGAGGAGAAGTGTTCATTCTGGTCAACATAGATGATTGCACTCTTGCTTTGGATTTGTAAAAAACTTAGCAAAGCTCCATAGGCGCGATAAGTCGTTGCGACACGTCGCGGGGACAAGTCGCCGTAACAATTCGCCTCGTGTAACAGGGTTAATTTTGTGATTGGTCTAGTGAAAAACCAGTTTGAATTTGTGCCACTGATCGCAGCAACAAAATTAGCGAAAGCAGTGTTGCACCGTGTGTACACTTCCGGCAACAAGTCGCTGCGACAAATTACAAATGAACCAATGAGAGAGCCTCATGTTTTTTTTTTTGTTTTTTTTGGTTTATTTATTTATTTATTTATTTTATTTATTATTGACTGCATTACACTACTAACACTACATGCTACTTACTCTATTAACAATACTAATACTACCTACGACTCGGTAATTATACTATTCACAATTTTAACATTACTTACAACAAAGTGCTGAACTTATCACAATCTAATCACTACTTAAAACATGGTATTAACACTGTTTACAATGCAATATTTGCGTGGTTTACAATACTAATACTAATATAAATTACGGGACGCATAAAATACAATAAAGTTACTTATACAGGCAAGGCATGCAATGCAATTACTAACTACAGGAACTGACTTACTGACTAACTAAAGGTATCCAGAAATTTACTCAGGTAAGAAATTTGGCCCACTAAGCAGAGGAATTATTCGTCATGATAGCGATATATTTTTCTATGGCGATTTTATCATGTACAAGGGTGATGAAATCCGCAAACTGCGGTCTTTTATCATCTAAGGCATTAGTATAAAGAAAGTATTTTCCAATTAAGATTAAGTGATTGAGGGTTAAACAAGATGACCAGTCGTCAAGCACTCCATATATTATTTCATCTTTAGAAAGACTAGATTTCTTTTCTGGAGAAATCGAATTAAACCAGGTAGTAAACTCAGACCAGAAAGATTTCGCAACATAACACGAAAAGAGTAGATGAGAAATCGTTTGTTCAACATTAATACAATATGGGCAGTAAGGGTGTGGTTTTTTCTTCATTTTGTGTAAAATGTTATTTGTATATAGTATATTATGTATTATTTTGTACTGAAAAATGGATAGTTTCACTTCTTTCGTTACACGAAATGGCAAAGAGTAAACCCTTTGTCGCTTTTGTTCATCAAAAACGCACTCTATTAATCTTTTTTCTGCAGTAGGTGGACACTGCTGTCGGCTAATCAGAGTATTGTACACTGTCTTGCACGTGAGCTTATCGATTGCTAGTTGAGTGCTTATCAGGGCATGTTGATGCGCGTCTCTTTTTCGGCTATTATTCCGTTGCTCGTCTCTTTTTATGCTTTTTTTCCACTGATCAGGTATAGCCGATAGCAAGCTACGGTAGCCCAGAAAATTACAGAGAGCGTCATGTTGTATTCGCTGGTCCAAGCGTCCAACAGCTGTTACATACATGACCTACATTGAGAAAACAAAACATTCAAGCTAAAGAGGTCTATCACGTGCACTATGAGGTCTCTTAAGTTTGACTTAATAAATTCAGTCGCACTGTACAGACGTGAGTGCAAAAGAATTAATTCAAGACTAAGTGTGAGTTTACATTGAGATTGAGGTATGTAGGGGTCACTTTTACATGTGTAAAATGTAGAAATGATGACCTTTGTACATGCATATTTAACTTATTGTAGGTATCACGTCTTTTTTGTTGTGCATAGCTGACTCACTGACTGTAGTGTGACGTCACAATTCGAGTTCAAGTGCAATGACAGCTATGACAAACTGGCTCTCTTTTTTGTTCACAAATGCCCCCGCTCCCCTCTGATCAATAGGGAACTTAAGCAACGACGACGGCGACGGCACCGAGAACGTCATCTCAAAATATAAATTCGCGTCATTGTTATCACTTCGTAAACATGTCAACCCTTTTAATATGACAAGGGTGTGGTAGTTCCTCAAAAACGACATTGGTCGGAACGGCGCTTAATTTAGGGGAGAAGATGAAACTCTATCGTCAAGTGCTGACGTTCTCCTTAAAACCTCAAATTTGACTATTTCACGTTTTTGTTTTGCTTACGACGGCAAAGAAATGGACAAAAGAGAAAAACGCACGTGCAGGGCGTGCAAAGCCACTGTTTTTTCCCACTAAATATACAAATTTGTGACGTTCTCGTTGCCGTCGCCATTGTCTTTGCTTAAGTTCCCTAATTTTTTTGCTAGGCAAAACAAAGCATGTGAAACCTGGGCTTATCAACATTGGTTGTAGTGGGGGAGGGGGTGGCTGTTAGAGTGCGAGATTGAGGGCGTAGTGCGTAAAGCAACCCCTGTTTTTTAATAATCTCAACCCTTTCTGTCCAAGATTGTAGCTACACATTTAGGGAAGTGTCATGCCGTACAATCAAGGACTCACAAGACTGCAGACTGATCCATTTTAAATATAAGTGACCTATCTAGCCCCCCTCAAGTTCCAGTAAAGAAGTAACCCACCCGAGTCAGGTTGCGTTCGAGTGTGTGTCATTCTAGTGACTTGTGGTGGCTGAAAAATAAGTGAACCTTGAAAGTAATTTTCTTTTTTACCATGGGCCACTTTCATAATTGCGACCACTTTTACATTTTTTTGTCTTCAGGTTAATTTGACCTACTGCCCTCATTTTGAAACAAAAGTTCTTTTGAAATTTGTTCGTCGTAGCGAGGCTAGAAAGGCTAATTAGCATCAAAACAAAAGAATATTATATTTGGCCGCCATTATGAAAGAGGTCTATGGGATTCATCTCAAATGCAAGAGAATCTGTTTGGCTTCCAAAGCCAGGGATGAGAAACTCTGAGCTTGAATCTATGTAGCTGGTATTAATGCCATCAAACGTTTTAGGAATTTCGTCCCATGCGAAATATTGATTACTGCTTCTAATGCCCTTGTTCAATCGCACTTTCATTATTGCAGTGTCGTGTGAGGGAATTGTGGAAAATGCCACGCCCTAAAGCTCCAAAAACTCCAAAATCGAGCGGCGCGTATCATAACCTTTTCAAATTACGACTCTGAAGGAGATGAACTCATTCATACCCTATAGGGAAAAAACCTGAATGATCAACGCGCGATGTCTCAACCCATTTTAATGTATAAAACGCAACACATTAATACCTCGGAGTATTTAAGGTCAAAATTTTTCGAAAGGAACAACCTCATTTCGTTTAATTTAAGGGATAAAGAGAGTAAGCTTGCCATTACACACTTTCCCGCACATAATTCTATAAAGAAGCTACAGTGGTGCGGTGTTGCGGAATAGCTTACCTCACCACCTGCGCACAGCGTCATCGCTAACAGAGTTCAAATCTGAAATACTCCTCCACAGCTTCTAGGGTGAGTGAATCTTTTGTTGATCTACGAGTACGGCATCCTTGTAAAACAGGTTTTTATTTTATTTTCTAGATTAATGGAGTACAATAGACTATTGTATTAAGTAGCTGTCTAGTATTAGTATTTTAATTATTTTAATTATTATTGTAATTAATTTCCTGGGGCCGGTTGCTCGAAGCTTGGTTAGCGCTAACCGTTGGTTAAGAGGTGTCAAAATCTATAGGTTTCCATGGTATTTAACGCTGGTTAGCGCTATTCATGCTTCGAGCAACCCGGGCCAGAAGGATTAACCGTGGATAAATTAAGGTTAACTGACTGACAAGGTCAACACTAATTTCCATCCCTCAAACTGACATTGGACATCTCGTAATAATTACACAAGTCAATATCCTATGTTAGTATTGATACTCTTACCGCTGTAAAAAGAATGAAAACAGGCAGAATTACAGCTTTAGTTCAACAAGAAATAGCGTTTCTAAGGCCCGGGTTAAACGCCCTACTTCACATGAGCAGAACTCAATTCAACTAATTTACATGAATTAAGTTCATGTGAAGTACGGCGTTTGACCAAATCAAGTTCCAATGGTTTTATTTGGATCGGCTGAGGCGTTTATCACGGCCACTCCAGGCGGGAATAACGGCTGAAGATCGCCTTTGGGTCAAACGCCGATCTTCACATGAGCCGAACCAAATGCATAATCATGTTGATGTATGAGACAGCCTCGATCTCGGTTTTGCTATTTATTTTCGTGGTCAGTTAAAGTTCGGCTGAATTAAGTTCGACGTTTGACTCAACAGGCGAACTTAACTAGTTTGGGTCGACCTAAAGTGTAATTAGGTTCGGCTCATGTGAAGTACGGCGTTTAACCCGGGCCTAAGCTAAGCCGCGCTGATCTACAGTATTTAGGTCTAAAAACCCCGTTGAAGACGGTTAACTTTCAATTGTTTTGCTGGGTACTATTATGTCAATACTCTAAAAAATTCAACATTCTGGGAGCTTGTCTCGTTGGTCTAGTGGATATCGGAAACTGCAAGGTGAAGCCATCGATCCGGGTTCAACTCTTTGCCTCACCTATTGTGAATCTTGTCAACTTGTCGACTGGCACGCTTGTAGCACCGCTGACCATAATGTTCCTTTATTCCTTTGTTTCCTTTATTCTGATCAAGAGTCAAGATCAGGCGCTCGCTGTTCAAGGCTAACAACGATACGGCGTCAGCTTTCGACTTCATCATGCCCGGTTACGAGTACACATTTGTTAATCAAGTGTCGCCTGAGTATTGTTGTCCGATCTGTGAGTGTCCCATGAGGGAACCAGTGCAAACCAAATGCGGCCACAGATTCTGCAAAGAGTGTCTGGAGAAGTCTTTGAAGAGGTACATCAGCCTTCATAAGATTTTGATCGTCGTGATGACTGGCTATATCACCAATGTGAACGATTAGAATGTTGTTTAATTAGGTTATTGATTCAGGCATGCGTCTAGTATGCAGGAGTTGTGGCTCTTGCAGCTTTCTTGCCTCAGGCATCTGGAAGGCGACATATCTCGTCTGGTACGGTCTAACGAAAATTTGTTTTGGCTGATGAAAAATGCTATTAAATTGATGCATAATGCAAGATAATGAAACTACTAGGGAGCGGATGAATGTGTTTTAAAGATGATCTAGAATTCAGTGGACTCAACGATCAATATATAAACGACTCACTGATGTGCGACCCGCGTGTCATTCTCTGACAACCGAAAGTACTCGGACTGCCAAAGCAGTTGAAAGAGGTGATGCCCTTTGAAGGATATAAGCTTGAAGGTTACCTGGAAAGGACGGAAAGTTTCCTGTGGATGAATGGGTTCCAAAGAGAAGAAATTGAAACAGCTTTCAGAAGAAGCTTGTCATGTCTATACTCAGGGAAGCGGAACCCGCTGCATGCAAATGGCGAACAGCTGACACGAACCCTGTGCATGCGACACAACATAGCACGCAAAGTTTTTCTCGCAAAGCTCTGCTTCTCGGTTAGACCAAAATATAACACAAACTATATTAATCATATTTAAGTGGTTGGATAAATCTTTAGAAGACGCTCCAGGTCGTTGGATTTCGAGATTTATACGCCTTTTTGTTCGATGGTAACATTTTCTATATATCTTGCGTAGTAGTAACTTGTATTTCGGAGCCAAAACTGATGCAAGGCTTAGAAATTCAGAAAATTCATTTAGGTGACCAAAGTGGTTGCAATCTCGTTAGTCGACTGTTCGATGGAATTGAGAATCGGTCTTTATAGCACTAGGTAGAAGTCGAAAGGGCAATAAATGAGTTTGAAAAACTGTAATGTTGACATTGACGACAAATTAGAGCAGACGAGAACGCAAAACTTAATATATTCAATCAATGAATATGAAATGACAGTAACCGGCTCACGAAATACATGGCGTGACTGAACATGTGAAAACAAATTTGATTACAGCAAGAACTGAATAATGTAAATTTAAACGGTAGTTTCATTGCACGGTCGAAAAAGGACACACCTTGAATGTTGTGACAAATTCAGCAAAGTAGAGTTCTCCAAATCTGGTCTTACTTTTTAGGAAGAGGAAATGTCCCATCGACCGCCGTCCCATTGATGAGCATAACCAAACGGTATGTATCAGTTACAGTACCTTCAAACTGTTTTCGTCACTATTAAGTAGAAAACCCTTATTTCAGGAGCTCATCAAGAGGAGCCTCTATCTCCTCTAATTCCTTGAGTCAACCCTTTCCCGAGTAAATTTATTTTTAGGAACAGGTTTTTCTCGCGAAAAGTATCGTAATTTCCTTGACGCTGGGATAGCTCTGTTTTGATTGGCTTTTACAACAGCAGGAGCTCATTAAGAGCTCCTGACAACAGTGAGCGTGCTGAATCTCCCAAGGGTGGTGTTCTATAAATAAATCTACTCGGGAAAGGGTTGACGCCGAGACCAAGTATGGGAGATAGAGGCTCCTCTTAATGAGCTCCTGCTTATTTTCAATGGTACCCGAGATTGGTAATTAAGGAATAGTCCTGGAAAGGGATGTTATTGTCACTACCCGATAACTCTAGACAGGACATAAAGGAACATGAGGGTTTAAAAGTTCAAAGGAAAGGAAAGGAACTTTATTTAAGTGTCTAGTCGATTTAGCGCTGGAGCACTAGTTGGGGACACTGTAAAGTGAAATTAACAATCAACACAAATCTAGTCAAATGTCGGTTTCAGAGGAGAGGGGAAACCAGTCTGAGAGTACCCGGAGAAAAACCTCTCAGTGCAGAGTAGATAACCATCAAACTCTGAAATTAACAATTAACGCAAATCAAGTCAAATATTGGCTTTTGAGGAGAGGGGAAACCGGAATACCCGGAGAAAACCTTTGGGAGCAGAGTAGAGAACCAATAAACTCAACCCACATATGACGCTGAGTCCGGGAATCGAACCCGGGCCACATTGGTGGGAGGCGAGTGCTCTCACCACTGCGCCATCCCTACATCCCAGTTACAATAGTGGAGGCCCAGACATAAGTATTGGCCCTTGTTGATAAAATGGCTTGAACTCGTGGTAGATAGCATTTATAAGACCACCAACAATGATTATCTGTGGTCAGTTATTGGTTAAGCAGGTTGTAGTGGTTACACATGTAGCAGAAACATGAACAGTCTGAGTGAAAAGAAAATCTACTTCGTTTGAAAAGCCCTGGTTGTGGGGGGGGGGAGGAACTCCATATACAAAGGAAGAAGGTGCTCGTTGTAGCTTTTAGGGGTTTAAAAAGCGGTTTTCCTACCTCTTAGGGTGTTCAGCCTCAAAAGGTCTACAGCGGGAGCTTTAGCGGTACCTTTTAGGGTATTGAGCCGAAAAATTAGGGAGTTTAAGATCTGCGACGCGAAGGTAACGAAAACGTCATTTAAAATTGCAAGTTGAGGTTTATTAATCGTTTTCGTCGTTATGTCGGCTTGTCTATCTTCTAAAAACTAGTGTAACCTTCCAGGAACTGAATTAGGAGGTGCGCTATTGAATCTACGACAGTTAAATTCAAATTCGCTGCCTTTTGTTCACTTTCTCCGTAAAACTTGAGAATTGGTCATTTCACGTCGTAGATTTGCCGAAAACGTGAAAGAAATGTACAAAAACTAAAAATGCACGTGCAGAGCGTGCAAAGCTATTGCTTTTGCTCATTAAATATGCAAAATTTGTGAGACATTTGACTATTTTTAAATTTTGTCTAATTAAAACCCATAATTTGATTCCTCTTAGGGGAATGAAAGATTGGGCAGGACGGCATTGAGCAATTATCAGTGTACACCTACACAGAACCCATAAGGTTGTGCTTTTCAGCTCAGCCACCAGTGGTGAATTTCCACTGGTCTTGAAATACAATAGGGTATAACATTTGTGTACTTCTTTTAACAGGATATTTATCCTGATGTTGCAATCAAGCGAAACATTTTGGATTTCATTGTGAAATGTCCCAATGAGTCAAATGGTTGCAAATGGACTGATGAACTCAGAAACGTAGAGGTGACGGCCTTTGTATTTTTTTGGGGGGTTTGTTTTTGTGCGAATCGGGAAGGCATGTTAAATACACGAATTATTTATAGCCTTGGCTGAAAAATAGAAGCAACGCTTCGTTCAGACATTCTTTTGCTAAATTCAACCAGCTGAAAAACGGTTTATGTTAACTTGTAAAATTATTTAACAGCTTGCTGAAAATGTTGTCTTGAGATCAATCCACAAATTATTTCTTCATGAATGCATTTTCGAGATATAAAGGCACTGAACGGGGCCTTATCAAGTCAACCTTTATCAGCATAAGTCTTCGTAATTATTCCGATATCTATTTTTACCAAAGCGATCGGCCTCAACTGATGACTGATGGGCGTTTGACTTGGAAATGCGGGTGTTCGTTTTGGTTGGTTTTTTTGTTTTTGTATTTTTGTTTGAATGATCTTGCCCACTCACTAGATGTTTTTACTAACATTGCTAATACCCTA
>NC_090882.1:5127239-5134739 GCF_036669935.1 Montipora foliosa
CTAAACCCTGTTTTTCCAGTGAACCCTTCTTTTCAGAACCATATGGCTATAGAATGGCCATAACGATGTGCCCCAATGGAGTTGCTGTATCACAGCACAATCACTTATCTTTGTTTGCTCATCTCGTCAGAAGTAATAACGACGTCATCTTACCATGGCCTTTTCAACAGAAGGTAGTATTCACCCTGATCGACCAACAGGAAGATCCATCCCAGATGAAAAATGTTGAAATGCAAATGTCACCCAAGGAAATGCCACATTTGTTCCAGCCATTTCAAAAGGTAAAACAGTCACGCTATAGAAATGAAAGATTTGGTTTTCCCGATTTCGTATCACACAGCACACTCAGATCAAGGAAATACATACGACATGACACAGTTTTGGTCCAGTTCGAAGTATATCCCTTGGATTGTCCATAGTCCATCAATCTGTATTTGCGGTTACATAAAAAAAATCCATGAGATACGTTCCTCCGGTAATATTGACTATCCGCGACTAGTAGAATGTTTGCAAAATGCCAAGCTACTTCCTTCTTAGGAATGGCACAAGATATCAATCGCAAATTTCTTTGTTTGTGAGTGCGTTTTACAGCTATACTTCACCATATTCTCGAGATGGATATTGAGCAATTTTTTTCAATCAGTTTCGATGACCATGACGGGTCAATGGTCACGAAAGTTTAAATGACAGTACAGAAAATTCCGTTAGTCGATGTGCAAAGATGAAAATTCGATTGTAATGGTAAACGATGCTGTGAGTCGTTTGCATTTATTTGTTAGTTAGTGTAATGCACCATTAAATTTTTGGATAAAATACGAAGACTCGAAATTCGCTTGTATGCTTATTGACCAAGCCTTTGAGAGAAAGCGAGGCTGGAATTACCTCTGTTTTGATACAAACCTCGCTGCTTTTGGATCAATATAGTTTCCTGGGTAACCGAGCACGACTTCAGTAATACGAATACGACCTGGCATTGCTATCCGTACTCGTGTACGGATCATTGGTATTCGGTATTCTTGTACAGATAGCAATGTGAAGTCGTATTACTGAAGTCATGCTCGGTCGCTCAAGACACCATTGATCCCAATTTTTTTCTGTCTTCTTTGATAATAACACACTGTTTTATCCAGAGAAAACAGCTAAAACAACGTGACAATGCTGTCCAAAAGAAAAAATGGCGACTTCTGTTCAAGTTTAGAGTCCTGGGAATTTTACTGTTTAAGACTGAACTTAAATAAAACTTTTTTAAAAAAAATTCTCAACTAAACAAAACGAAAAGTCAATTTAAACATGCTCTATTGGTTGTCCTCATCTGCAAATGTTAGCACAGTCTCCGAACTAGGTGTAAGCTGAGAGGCGTCGATCACGTGATCATTCTGTAGCGAGCCGTAGTTCTTCCGCCTGGTCAGCTGGGGTGGAGACACCTCATCGGGACTTCCGGTTCCTGTCATGTTTCGCGTCGTTTGGAGCACTGGTGGGAGGTAAGCCTCCTGCAACGTACCAACAGTGAAAAAGTCACGCAATTAAAAAACAATTTCCCCATGATCGGGTTGCCTACATGCACACAATCAGTTGCCATCAATTCGAAAGAGAAAGGATTTTGCATGTTTTAGGCTCATTCTTTGGGGACACCCTGATTTCAAAATAAGGTTTTACAAAAGATCGAGAATAGATGGTTTGCAACCAATCTCTTGCGACACAGATAACAATGATGTAATGTATAATTTCTGGTGAACGAACAAAAGAAGCTAATGAGCCGGAGATCTTTTGTTTTCGTCCACCAAAAAAGCCGACGATGACGTAACGTGAAAACCACCTAAACCCAATTCCCAAAATGGAGTGCTTCTACCGGTGGTGATCTGAGAACTATATAACGCTCGACAGAGTCTGGATACGACTTTGAAGTCAATCGTTGGCCCGAGGAAGATTTTCGCGCCAAAAGATCCGAAAAGCTCACGAATGTTTCTCTTACGGTGATCGTTAATTTACCATCATCAATACGTTTGAAAAATCCACATTTTCGAGTTGCACTCCACACTGACGTAGCACCACAATTTCTTTAGAAACTCACACCCTTGGTGTTGTGGTCTCTTTTCCTTACACATAAATGAACGGGTTGGGTAGGTGGGTGAGATCAAATATGGACTGATAGCGGCTGCCAGAGGCGCCTTTACAAGCTGACGTCCGATCTCACCCTAGAAAAAGAATTGTATACCGCCATGAGACTTCGTGATATGTGCCGTACGAGTAGTCAATCCTAAATCATAAACCATAACCATAAACCACTCTCATGAGGGAACGTGGACCTAGATGTTGTTCAAGGGGACGTAGTTTTATAGTGGGCTAGTGGACCTTAAGGTCAACCTCGTTCCCAGGGTCTCTCTTCTCTGCCTCAAGAGAGACCCTGGGGACGAGGTTGCCTTAAGGTGAATGAATATGAAGACTACAAATGAACGGTGATCTTAATTCTCAATCGTTCAATTTTTGTTAACGAGGATAAAAGGTCAACTTACAGGAATGTAAATATCAGCTCCGCTAAGTTCCGCATCAGTCGAGAGAGCTTCCTGAAAAATGGGACAAAACCAAATCATTGACTCGACAGACTGAAGCAGATGAAGAAACCTCCAACTGATTCATCGATTCAAGTTGGTTGGTTTTCTTTTAAACGTGCGTTGCATAAAGCAGTTAGTGTTTTAACAGTTTACACCGGTTTTCCTCTGATTGCCAAAATTAATTCGGTTTAAAAACATCGCCCCATATCTGTATTCAATGGAGGTAAACGCAAAACCAATTGAAACTTTCTCGGGTCGGCATAAACCATGGGATCACATTGGACAACGTCCACTGAAACATCATTCCCTTACGTTTTACGCACAGTATATCACTAAGCCTGAGCACTAGTTCGAGAATGGTTGGTTATTAGGGAGTTTAAGAAACCTTGACGGCTATCACTACGACAACGCCACAAAACAATAATATCATTGGTTAAAAGTGCATAAATAATCGTGCTGCACGTGCAGCATGGATTTTAGCAATTGTTTTTGCGGTCCTCTGCAAACGACGACGTGAAATCACCAAATTTGCGGCATGCAATAGAGAATCTTTCATTCTCTATTTTAACTTTGAAACCGCTCGTACTAATTTATTTTTAGGATACTTCGCCCACATTGTAGGGCGTCAACGAGACTGAATAATCGCGAAAGACTTATGACAGAGCCAAGTTATATTTTGAGGTGACGTTTTCGTCGACCGTCACCCTTGTAGATCTTAAAGTCCCTGTTCATAGGGAACTTAAGATCTACGACGGCGACGGTAAACGAAAACGTCACCTCAAAATATAACTTGGCTCTATCATAAGTCTTTGGCGATTTAGTCTCGTTGACGCCCTACAATATGGGCGAAGTATACTAAAAATAAATTAGAACGTGCGGTTTCAGAGTGAAAATAGAGAATGAAAGATTCTCTGTTGCATGCTTACGTTGTCATCAAAACCCCTAATTTGGTGATTCCACGTCGTCGTTATGAAGAGGAACACTACAATATGGGCTAAAACGCGTGCTGCACGTATAGCACGATTATTTATGCTCTTTTAACCAATGATATTTTACTCTTTTGTAGCGATGTCGTAGTCGTAGCAGTCGCCGTTTCTTAAATTCCCTAATGAGGATCTTCACCTCGCCAGTCTAATACAACGTTATGTATTTGTCATAAAGTGTCCCACCTAACTGTGCCGGATTCATTTTCGTCACAACCGTATCAGGTATGCTTCCCCGAGCTCAGCACTTGCTGCACGAGTTTTGCTTTGTGTCATGATTGGCGCGTCCGTTAGGATTAGGGAGCTTTGGCACGGGACATTTTTGAGCCACGGACGCAAACCAGAAATAAACAATTCGCACGCCAGTACGGTCAGGGCCCGGTTGTTTAAAAGCCGATCAACCGCTAATCCCAGATTTAAAAATAACCAAGGAGTTTATTTCTAAACTTTCAAATGTTGTTCAACGCTGATATTCGGCAAAATTTTACACTAGAAGAAGTCAACCTTAAAAAACAAAAATTAAAAAAAAAAGAAACTTTCACCAAAAAGTTGAAAACATGAAACAAAAGTTTACTATAATCCTGGATTATGTTCATGAGCATTCGAACAACCGGGCTTTTTAAAATAATCGCCTCTAATAGAGAAAATACACTTAGCAATAAGAACGTGGTACTGACAAGAGAAGTTAATGAAAGGGAAACCAGCAAATTTCGAGAGTGGAAAGATGATTTACCTTATGCGGTCCAAATCTCTTGAACATTCCAAAACAGACTCGTAGAACAAGAAGAATGACTGTAATTGTTACAACACAGAAGGTGAAGACGGTTTGAGGATCGTCTATACCTGAAAAACAACAAAATCGAGCGGGATTTTCACACTTTCCTTTTGTGGACAAAATAATATATTCACCTCAAGAGACAAGCTTTTTAAACTAATGTCTACTGGCATCAACCGTTTTCGCCCAAATTTTCGATAATTATTAGACCGTTAGCGTTACAGTTAACATTTTTCAATTTTGTCGTTAATGTTTTGCGTAGCAAAGTGAATTAAACGGCGTGGTTTTTAAACGTTTCCTTGGATAGTTGCACGTGGAAATTTGAAATCTGGCACGGGCAGTGCGCGTGGAACAGTTCTATTGTTGCTTTGCATGCATCAAAGTCGAAATTCGAATTTACAGAAAAAAAAACCGCTGATAGAAAGGGCGGAATATATTGGAAAGCCAAAAAAAAAAAAATCAAAAACGAACTTTCGATTTACTTGCTTTAATCATGGCGGTGCATGGGATAACACAATCCAATTACACTCTACTCTGTAGCACCAGAGGTAACAGAGTTAATAGACACTATTAACTCTGGTAGCACATTCACATCTGAATCTCCCTACCCTCGGCTCATTCTTCGACGTCTCCCGAAATTTTTGATCAAGCAAGAAGGAGCCTACGGTCCTCAATCTCAACCGATTAGATTAGAAGTCTAAATATTTCCACATCTTATTACTTATTCAACACTTTCCGCGGATTCGTTTGGAGTACGAACCGATGACCTCCAGCACTGAAGTCCGATGCTCAATCTATCAAGCAAAACTGGTCGACGCTAAAAAAACTAATACAAACGAAGAGAAAAAACTCAGTAGATTAAGATTGGCTGTCAGTGTGCGCAAAAATGATAAAATATACAGGATTGGAAAGACGACATCTAAACTTAGCGCTATTGTAGGTATTTCGCAATATTTAACCCCGATCATGTTGTAAAATACGGGCAAAGTATCCTATCACTGAACTAATACGAACGGTCTTAAAGGAAAGCTAGAATGCCCGACTTACTGGTGTATCGTTACGCTGTCTTCAAAAACTTAAATTTGCTTATCTCAGGGTGATTTTTAAAACACCGACGTACAGCACAACTAAAATTTTTCCTCCGTTTCCTCCAATATTATTGATTTGTGCATGCAGCACCGTTGCCAAAAACGCTTAGCCATTTAATCACAACTTTACATTTACGCCAAATGCAAATACTCGCGATGGCTTTTGGCTGGTCAATATTTAAGTTATATACGACATATTTTTTTCTTTGTCGTGTTGCATATTGAAATATTAAACATAATTTCATAATAAGCATTCGGCTCTCTGGTTAATAGAGACAAAAAACACTTTGTAGACGCTTCAAGGCAACGATTGACGAAAAATGGCATTTTCTGCGGCTTATATTACAAAGGAGAAAAAACTCAACGTTCTTATAATACAAGTTTTGGTTAATTAAATGGTGACTTGAAAAAAGCCATCAGATTTTCCAACTAGTTTCGAAATTGTCAAAATCACCACTTACTGCCAAAGTTGTCCGACAAAAGTTGAAAATCTCCCATATTCCAATCCATAAAACGTAGTTTCGTCACCCAAAATCTCAAATGTTACACTTCGAAGAAACTTTTAACCATTTATATAGTCTTAACTGCCAACTCACCAATTTTTGCATTAATTGCTACATAAAAGGGAACGCGTATCGCGGGCGATTGTCAAACGCAAGTTTTTACGGAGCAGCGAGTGTTTCTAAGGAAACCACACTTACAATGGCGAATAGACTGGGGCGACTACATGACTATGGATATTTGAAGTTTCGGAGGTTTTGGAAGATAGCAAAGGTTTCCATGGAAACTATAAGACAAATATAGAAATCTTCGAAGGATCATTTAAAGTGAGTAACATAAAAAGTGAAGGGTCACATGGTTTTCGTTTGAGTTGTTTACCATTTCACGTCCGATATATGTTGACGCTATGAATTTGCAGATATGTTGGCCTCTTTTTTTCCTTTTTTTTTTGCGGACTTGGGTATCTTAGGAAGCCATAGGCCGAAAACAACACAACGACACACAATAAATCGTCCAAACTATCAAGAAGTCAGTCAGTCGTCTTGCTTTGTTACTTAACGGAAAAATCGATCTCTTGGCATTTCACTTCAAGGTAAGTTTAGTTTTCTTTTTTTTCCTCCAAACTCAAGACTGTAAGAAGCATTTCAGTATAGTTATTTATAGCGGACCCAGGCCTCTTCGAGAGTTCGTTCCCAAGGCAATGCGGCAGGCTTACAACGGAAAATAACAGTGTCCGGTACTTTCAATAAAAATCATGAAGGGAACCCTTTAAAAATACTTTTTTAGTTTAGTTTCGATATTCCCTCAATTACACTTTACTTCTATGTTCAAGTCATCATTGTGCATACATTACATTCTTGTCGTATAATTATGCGAATCCTTAAGTCTTGACGAAGCTTTACCAACGATATCTCGAGGGTTTTTTCAGTAAACTAATTACCACATATATAAGCCTAGTATACAGATATAAATACTAAACGTCCTGCGAATGTTAAGAGTTTAATAATATAATTAATACACCATGAATACAAAAATCACGTTTTCCAAGCGATAAATTAGTTATAATTGCTCAGAGCCTAAAGACATTGTTTCATGAATGTCTTAAATTTTCTAAAAGACCTGACTTTATTTATATTCTAATCTTGGCTCTAATAATAAGAATAAGTAATGGACTTTAAGTGTCAACAGTTTTTAGCGTTGAGGCATTAATCGAGGACACTACAGAAATAAAATCAACTCATATTAAATCGTAGGTTGGTTTTTGTAGGAGAGGGGGAAATCGGAGTACCCGAAGAAAAACCTCTCGGAGCAAAGAAGAGAACCAACAAACTCAACCCACATTCGACACCAAGTCTGAGAGCCGAACCCAGGTCACATGGGTGGGAGGCGAGCTCTCTCACCACTACGCCATTCCTGCTGCATATATCTGTTGCCCTTAAAGTCAAGCCAAATGTGATTCTGCAAAATCATACAGGGTTGTCGTTTGTGGCTGGAGACCGGACGTTTCGTCCGGTCGTTTCCCATTCCATGTGCGGTACTTTGATGCCACTATTTGAGGGGTTTGTTTTATTTTTTATTACTTTTTAAAGAGAATTTGAGTG
>NC_090882.1:5139739-5144739 GCF_036669935.1 Montipora foliosa
TGGTCGTACGCATACGAGATGCCCGAAATCCTTTTCGAACTCTGCTGTTGGGAGGGAGTTTGATGGCTTTTTTGATATCGTTTGGCCATGTCATCAAACACGGAGAAAGTTTGGTCACCAAACATTTTTGATCGTGTTTGGTCACCAAAACATTTTACGTTTGACCGGAGCTTTAGGAAGACTTCAAACGAGATGTTTGACGAATTAGATTATCAAAAAGTCTCTGATGAACTCTGTGGCTGCGACGAAATCATTCGTATGTCAGGCTAGCCATACGAAAACGTGTCCTGTTAATTTTGTTTCAAATGACGAAAAATGTTATTGTTGCTGTTACATTTTTTAAGGGGATCCAAAGTGAGTAGCTTTGTCGCGCATGCTAAAACCAAGGTCATGGTAATGAAGCCCATTCAAAGTGAAACTGTTCAATTGTACTTAATTACTACCATCAAGAGCCGATGCCATAATCAAAGATACTTACGCAAGTCTACTTTGAAATTCGGGCAATTTACCACCAAGCGTGATATGAAACAGGGCGTCGGCACTGCAGAAAAAGACAAACACTTGATCTCAAATAAACAGAACTGGAGAGTAATTCAGCTGGGCAAGTGTTACAATACGATACCATACAAGACAAGGCTCACCCCATTATTTTAGACGCGCCAAGGATATTCTCATCTTTAAACGTCTTCTAAATAAGGATGTCTTTTAAATCTAATAGTTATAGATTTTAACTTTATTTGACTGTACACAGTTCATACATAAACAGATGCTTTGTAATAGTAATTTCTAATTTACATATAGAGCGGTTTTCAATTGAGTGTCAAAAGTAATTAGCGAATTACTTTCGTTCTGCATTACTTCACTCAGTGATTGGTTCTAAGTTCTCGCGCCACTTTTTCAACCAATCAGAAGTGAAACCAAAACCAATCGTGGCTTGAGTGTGCACATTTTCCCGCGCTTTGTGTCGGCTACGTGTAATATTACTTCGAGTTTTGATTGGTTTACTGGATTGCCTCCGTCCTTCTTGATTGGCCAAAGTAATTACTTTGGTTTTGGTTTTACGACACTCGATTGAAATTCGCTCTATATTTATTATTTTTTTTCAAGCACACGTTTTAACGAGTTTTTATCACTCCCAGATGTAGCGTGGGTAAATAAAGCATTGCATTGCATTGCACTGTATTGTATTGTCAGACAAGAGGCAGTGTGGTTCAGAAGTTAGGGCGCTTGCCTCGAGATCCAGAGATCCCGAATTCAAGCCCGTTCTGTCCACTCGTTGAAGTTGATGCTGGTGGTCCCTGGTTCAACTTCTCGGCTGCATTTGAAAATAGCCAACTGATTTGATTTGCCTTCGGCCAGTTGGGATTCTCAACATTGTTGTTCTGATGTTCTGTTATTACATTGATTACGTTTGCACGTGTAAATGTTTCCTCGTTTGCGCACCGAATAAACACTTCGGGAAACAATGTTTTCTCGTTTGCGGGCGCCTTTAAACGGCATGTACTAAAACCGAGAACACTGGAACACTGGAACACTGGAACACTGGAACACCGGAATACTCCGACCACTCCGGAACACCCTGGAAGTAACCCAAAACCCTCAATTTGGCTAACCCTAGGCCTAGCTAGGCCTTATGTTGTTTTTTAGGCCTAGGGTTAGCCAAATTGAGGGTTTTGGGTTACTTCCAGGGTGTTCCGGGGTGTTGCGGTGTTCCCTGGCTTTCGTACATGCCCCTTTAAAGTCCTTTATATCACCAACGAGTTTCAACAGCACAGCTCACCTTGTTAATGCCAGGGAAGGTAAAATTATAATCATCAACAGCAAAAAGATATAAGTCTTCATCATCACGGAATGCTCAAGTTTTGACCTAAAGTAAGCAAGCAAACTATTGTACTACAAAAATACTTCATTGGCACACCCCCTAATTTTCTCATCGATTTGCCAAGAAAACAGCCCTGAACATCAAAAGTTTTTTTTTACATAATGAGCTACGTATATCTGAAAATGTGAGACCGATATACCCGATAATGTTCAGGAACTGTTGCTTTAGAAATTTTGCAAATGTATGGCCTGATGGGCGCTTTTGCTAGCAAATAATTTTATCAACTTAATAATGGTAATAGTTTTTCCCTAATTTTCGAAATGTTAATAAAGTGGTTTAAGGTTGGAAAGAACTAGAGTTCAACAAGTTCTATCAAACTTTTAAAGCCAGTCTTTGTTTACAACACGATGGATTAATTCTATCCGTAAATTGGCAAGTCAATCCAGTCGCCCCGTAAGAAGTTGGTTTAGATACGAGTGATCTCGCCACCAATGAGCTTCATCACCACCCATTTCGCGAACAAGTACTTTTCGTTGTTTGAGCGAGACAGTTACCCGCGCTTGATAACATTAGGGTGGCGAAGAGGTTGATTGAGAATCGTCCTGGTGGCGAGACAGCCGTAAAACCACTGACCTGCTCCAGTGGGCTTCAAAGTAACTTGACCATGATACGATGGCAGGAAGTATCGCCGCAAAGCTCCACAGAAGAATTGTAGGCAAGAACTGAGTTAGAAATGGACTGGGAGCCACGGCTAACTTGGGATTTTTTTCCGCTAAGGAGACAACAACAAGCAAAAAACCAGCCAACTAACGAAAATGCCAAATAATGCAATCAAGGTCTTCAAAGGGAAATTTCATTGGGTCGGGTTGAGTTTGGGCAGTAATCTGTCCAATTGATGTAGTTTAAATGTGTCCTGCTTCAGGGGGATTTCAGGTTTAGTTTGTTTGTTCCCCGTCGACCAATTTTCATTCTTGTCATGTTTGCTTGCGTCTTTCTTTAGACGCTCAATGGCAATGGCTCTGAGTACCACGTACTTCATGTTTGCTTACCTATAGAGGCTTTCAGCTGTTGGAGAGTTGACAGAACAACAGCAGGAGTTGTCAGAAACAGCACAAAGATAAAGAGCAATGAGTTGATGAACAGCGCTCGAGCCCACCAACTTTCGTGACCAACCGACAAGTGCTCCCAAATAATGTTCCCAGCCAAAGGAGCAATGGTCACATTCCAATGGTCACAGAAGATTTTTCTGGACACAGATGACTCTGGGCTACCATGTTTCACTGTGTTGAAATCTTTGAGGCATCTAAAGAAAACATAAGGTTAACACTGTAGAAATATCAGATACGTCCAGTTATGCAAGTAGTAGGCCATTTCCAAGTTCATGTCTGCCCCCTCTTCACAGCGAGTCTAAGTGCGAAGTTTTTCTTAAGAAAATTAGTTTTCATTCATATGAAAACTAGGACTAATTACCATCACACAACTTCGCACTTAGACTCGCTTTGAAGAGGAGGCAGACATGAACTCGGCAATGGCCTATTAAATGCACGTAACTGCGCGAAAAACGCGTGGGAGCTGGGATTAAGGGCCCAGGGACCCGTTTCTCGAAAGTTCCGAAAACTTTTCGGGCACGAAAAGCCATTTTAAGAAACTGCCAACCACTTGTTTTGGAAAGCCGATCTTTTAACATGCTTTCAAGCTAACTAAGAGAGACTCGTCCGTGAAGTTTGGCGACTTAAATCCTCTCCATTCTTGAGATACAAAGGGAATTGTGACACCCGAAAATGGCCCGTAAAGTTACGGGACTCTCGAGAAACGGTACCCAGCTCCTACACGTTTTTCGTGCGGACTTTCCGCGATTCGCTTTTCCGACTTTCAGGGAGTCTGGAACAAGCTAATCTCGTTATCACCGTTAAACTGGCAAAAACTCTTTAGTTAACGTCGCAGAAAAAGGTTTGCATACTACTAGCGAAACCGTGGCAACTAGTACGGCATTGATCGTTTGTCAAATCAAACAATCAATCACCCATATACACGTACCTTTCAACTACTTTTGAATCTTGAAATGTCACAAATGCTATTCCCAAACTCTTGAGCTTCTGTCGCTGCTGATCAGCCTCTGTTTTCCCATCTTCTTCTTCCTCAGTAAAATACTCAATGCCGTCAACGTGACTTGCACCGCAGCAATGGCAACACGGCGATAGCTTATTGGTACTGACAGTGGTGAGTGGGCGTTGTCCAGTCTTCTGGAGCAACTCCTCACAGTGTTGTCGCCCTATCTGTGCCGCTAGCACTTTCCTCTGCGCAGCTTTCAGTTTATTGAAGTTGTAGGCAACTTGAACTTCAAGGATTTGAGGCTTACCATAAATCTCCCTAGGGAAAATTCCAAAAAATATTGAGTTAAGATTTTGTTAGAACCATGTACTACGTCTGTTACATGAAAGCACACAACGAAAAACCTGCAATACGTAAGAACTGTATAACTGTGGGTATTATGGGCTTATTTTTGCTGAATTTACACGGTTGTATGAAGTTCATTTAATTTGCCTTAATTTGTATGATGCTAAAAGGTTTCATTCCATTTGGTGTTGCAGTCTTTTCGAGAAATAGATCTAAATCTGCTGCGATGTGTTTCTAAATTTTGGCTGTGTATTTTGGACAAGGAAACAATGCAAAATGAGATGATAGCTAGCACTGCTGGCCCCAGTTCTGTAAAAGGTGGATATCCATTGACTGCATTCATAAATGGCGGCCAATAAATTACTTCTTTGTCCTTCTGCTAATAAGACCACCTAGCCTCAATGGCATGGACAAAATGCAAAAGAAATGCTGCTTTATAGACAGGCAAGTTGGTGCCATTGTGTGGTTCCAGAAAATATCCATACCCCCCCACGGATGGTTAATGGAAATTCCTAGGGGGTGGGGGGGCTAAAGGATAGAAATTTCCAAGGGGTATGGGGGATGCCCACGAGAGGAATTTTAGCATTAGCACAAAGACAAAATAATAATTAAGTGGTTTCGCTGTAACTTATCCACTTGATAGTGATTTATCCTACGGACTATTAAGTGCTATGTTGTTTGAACAACTGGGCTCCTGGTTGAATGATCTTAAAGGTCATTACTGCTTAGAGCCATTCAATTTTAACATTACTAAGGATAAAGAGGGAAATAATATCAAACA